>NC_082727.1:3732480-4032480 GCF_030144855.1 Hypanus sabinus
TGGTGTGGGACGTGATGGTTGACGGGTAATAACTGTCCCTGAAACTGGTCGTGAGGGACCTGATGGCTGAGGGGAGATCACTTTTCTTGAACCTGGGGGTGTGGGACCTGATGGTTGAAGGGTAATCAATGATCCTGAACCTGGTCGTGTGGGATCTGATGGTTGAGGTGTAATAACTGTCCCCGAACCTGGTGATGTGGGACCTGATGGCTGAGGGGTCATAATTGTTCCTGAACCTGGTGGTGTAGGACCTGATGGTTGTAGGGTAATAACTGTTCCTGAACCTGGTGGTGTGGGATCTGATGATAGAGGGGTGATAACTGTTTCTGAACCTTGTGGTGTGGGACCTGATGGTTGAAGGGTGATAACTCTTCCTGAACCTGGTGGTGTGGGACTTGATGGTTGAAGGGTAATAACTGTTCCTGATACTGATGGTGTGGGACCTGATGGTTGAGGGGTGATAACTGTTCCTGAACCTGGTGGTGTGGGATCTGATGGTTGAGGGGTGATAACTGTTTCTGAACCTGGTGGTGTGGGACCTGATGGTTGAAGCGTGATAACTATTCCTAAACCTGGTATTGTGGGACCTGATGGTTGAGGGGTAATAACTGTTCCTGAGACGGGTGGTGTGGGACCTCATGGTTGACGAGTAATAACGGTTCCTGAAACTGGTGGTATGGGACGTGATAGCTGAGGGGAGAAAACTTGTTCTTGAACCTGGTGGTGTGGGACCTGATGGCTGAGGGGTAATAACTGTTCCTGAACATGGTGGTGTGGGACGTGATGGTTGACGGGTAATAACTGTTCCTGAACCTGGTGGTATGGGACCTGATGGTTGAGGGGTGATAATTGTTCCTGAACCTGGTGTTATGGGACCTGAAGGCTGAGGTGTAATAACGGTTCCTGAACCTGGTGGTATGGGACCTGATGGTTGAAGGGGAACAACTGTTCCTGATACTGATGGTGTGGGACCTGATGGTTGAGGTGTAATAACTGTTTCTGAACCTGGTGGTGTGGGACCTGATGGTTGAAGGGTGATAACTCTTCCTGAAGCAGGTGGTGTGGGACGTGATGGTTGACGGGTAATAACTGTCCCTGAAACTGGTGGTGTGGGACCTGATGGTTGAAGGGTAATAACAGTTCCTGAACCTGGTGGTGTGGGACCTGATGGTTGAGGGGTGATAATTGTTCCTGAACCCGGTGTTATGGGACCTGAAGGCTGAGGGGTAATAACTGTTCCTGAACCTGGTGGTATGGGACCTTATGGTTGAAGGGGAACAACTGTTCCTGATACTGATGGAGTGGGACCTGATGGTTGAGGTGTAATAACTGTTCTTGAACCTGGTGGTATGGGACCTGATGGTTGAAGGGTAATGACTGTTCCCGAACCTGGTGTTGTGGGACCTGATGGCTGAGGGGTGATAATTGTTCCTGAACCTGGTGGTGTAGGACCTGATGGTTGAAGGGTGATAACTGTTCCTGAACCTGGTGGTGTGGTTCGTGATGGTTAACGGGTAATAACTGTCCCTGAAACTGGTGGTGTGGGACCTGATGGCTGAGGGGAGATCACTTTTCTTGATCCTGGTGGTTTGGGACCTGATGGTTGAAGGGGAAAAACTGTTCCCGATACTGATGCTGTGGGACCTGATGGTTGAGGTGTAATAACTGTTCTTGAACCTGGTGGTATGGGACCTGATGGTTGAAGGGTAATGACTGTTCCCGAACCTGGTGGTGTGGGACATGATGGCTGAGGGGTGATAATTGTTCCTGAACCTGGTGGTGTAGGTCCTGATGGTTGAAGGGGAACAACTGTTCCTGATACTGATGGTGTGGGACCTGATGGTTGAGGTGTAATAACTGTTTCTGAACCTGGTGGTGTGGGACCTGATGGTTGAAGGGTGATAACTCTTCCTGAAGCAGGTGGTGTGGGACGTGATGGTTGACGGGTAATAACTGTTCCTGAAACTGGTGGTGTGGGACCTGATGGTTGAAGGGTAATAACAGTTCCTGAACCTGGTGGTGTGGGACCTGATGGCTGAGGGGTGATAATTGTTCCTGAACCTGGTGGTGTAGGACCTGATGGTTGTAGGGAAATATTTGTTCCTGAACCTGGTGGTATTGGACCTGATGGCTGAGGGGTGATAACTGTTCCTGAACCTGGTGGTGTGGGATCTGATGATAGAGGGGTGATAACTGTTTCTGAACCTGGTGGTGTGGGATCTGATGGTTGACGGGTAATATCTGTCACTGAAACTGGTGGTGTGGGACCTGATGGCTGAGGGGAGATAACTTTTCTTGAAACTGGTGGTGTGGGACCTGATGGTTGAAGGGTAATAACTGTTCCTGAACCTGGTGGTGTGGGACCTGATGGTTGAGGGGTAATAACGGTTCCTGAACCTGGTTGTATGGGACCTGATAGTTGAAGGGGAACAACTGTTCCTGATACTGATGGAGTGGGACCTGATGGTTGAGGTGTAATAACTGTTCTTGAACCTGGTGGTATGTGACCTGATGGTTGAAGGGTAATGACTGTTCCCGAACCTGGTAGTGTGGGACCTGATGGCTGAGGGGTGATAATTGTTCCTGAACCTGGTGGTGTACGACCTGATGGTTGAAGGGTGATAACTGTTCCTGAACCTGGTGGTGTGGGACGTGATGGTTGACGGGTAATAACTGTCCCTGAAACTGGTGGTGTGGGACCTGATGGCTGAGGGGAGATCACTTTTCTTGAACCTGGTGGTTTGGGACCTGATGGTTGAAGGGTAATAACTGTTCCTGAACCTGGTCGTGTGGGACCTGATGGTTGAGGTGTAATAACTGTTCTTGAACCTGGTGCTATGGGACCTGATGGTTGAAGGGTAATGACTGTCCCCGAACCTGGTGGTGTGGGACCTGATGGCTGAGGGGTGATAATTGTTCCAGAAGCTGGTGGAGTAGGACCTGATGGTTGTAGGGTAATAACTGTTCCTGAACCTGGTGGTATTGGACCTGATGGCTGAGGGGTGATAACTGTTCCTGAACCTGGTGGTGTGGGATCTGATGATAGAGGGGTGATAACTGTTTCTGAACCTGGTGGTGTGGGACCTGATGGTTGAAGGGTGATAAATCTTCCTGAACCTGGTGGTGTAGGACCTGATGGTTGACGGGTAATATCTGTCACTGAAACTGGTGTTGTGGGACCTGATGGCTGAGGGGACATAACTTTTCTTGAACCTGGTGGTGTGGGACCTGATGGTTGAGGGGTAATAACTGTTCTGGAACCTGGTGGTATGGGACCTGATGGTTGAAGGGTAATAACTGTTCCTGAACCTGGTGGTGAGGGACCTGATGGTTGAGGGGTGATAATTGTTCCTGAACCTTGTGGTGTAGGACCTGATGGTTGTAGGCTAATAACTGATCCTGAACCTGGTGGTATTGGACCTGATGGCTGAGGGGTGATAACTGTTCCTGAACTTGGTGTTGTGGGATCTGATGATATAGGGGTGTTAACTCTTCCTGAACCAGGTGGTGTGGGACGTGATGGTTGACGGGTAATAGCTGTCCCTGAAACTGGTGGTGTGGGAATGATGGCTGAGGGGAGATAGCTTTTCTAGAAACTGGTGGTGTGGGACCTGATGGTTGAAGGGTAATAACTGTTCCTGAGCCTGGTGGTGTGGGACTTGATGGTTGAGGGGTGATAATTGTTCCTGAACCTGGAGTTATGGGACCTGAAGGCTGAGGGGTAATAACGGTTCCTGAACCTGGTGGTATGGGACCTGATGGTTGAAGGGGAAAAACTGTTCCTGATACTGATGGTGTGGGATCTGATGGTTGAGGTGTAATAACTGTTCTTGAACCTGGTGCTATGGGACCTGATGGTTGAAGGGTAATGACTGTTCCCAAACCTGGTGGTGTGGGACCTGATCGCTGAGGGGTGATAATTGTTCCTGAACCTGGTGTTGTAGGACCTGATGGTTGTAGGGTAATAACTGTTCCTGAACGTGGTGGTATTGGACCTGATGGCTGAGGGGTGATAACTGTTCCTGAACCTGGTGGTGTGGGATCTGATGATAGAGGGGTGATAACTGTTTCTGAACCTGGTGGTGTGGGACCGGATGGTTGAAGGGTGATAACTCTTCCTGAACCTGGTGGTGTGGGATGTGATGGTTGACGGGTAATAACTGTCCCTGAAGCTTGTGGTGTGGGACCTGATGGCTGAGGGGAGATAACTTTTCTTGAACCTGGTGGTGTGGGACCTGATGGTTGAGGGGTAATAACTGTTCTGGAACCTGGTGGTATGGGACCTGATGGTTGAAGGGTAATAACTGTTCCTGAACCTGGTGGTGTGGGACCTGATGGTTGAGGGGTGATAATTGTTCCTGAAACTGGTGTTATGAGACCTGAAGGCTGAGGGGTAATAACGGTTCCTGAACATGGTGGTATGGGACCTGATGGTTGAAGGGGAACAACTGATCCTGATACTGATGGTGTGGGACCTGATGGTTGAGGGGTAATAACTGTTCTTGAACCTGGTGGTGTGGGACCTGATGGTTGAGGGGTGATAATTGTTCCTGAACCTGGTGTAATGGGACCTGAAGGCTGAGGGCTAATAACGGTTCCTGAACCTGGTGGTATGGGACCTGATGGTTCAAGGGGAACAACTGTTCCTGATACTGATGGTGTGGGACCTGATGGTTGAGGTGTAATAACTGTTCTTGAACCTGGTGGTATGGGACCTGATGGTTGAAGGGTAATGACTGTTCCCGAAACTAGTGGTGTGGGACCTGATGGCTGAGGGGACATAACTTTTCTTGAACCTGGTGGTGTGGGACCTGATGGTTCAGGGGTAATAACTGTTCTGGAACCTGGTGGTATGGGACCTGATGGTTGAAGGGTAATAACTGTTCCTGAACCTGGTGGTGAGGGACCTGATGGTTGAGGGGTGATAATTGTTCCTGAACCTTGTGGTGTAGGACCTGATGGTTGTAGGCTAATAACTGATCCTGAACCTGGTGGTATTGGTCCTGATGGCTGAGGGGTGATAACTGTTCCTGAACCTGGTGTTGTGGGATCTGATGATATAGGGGTGTTAACTCTTCCTGAACCAGGTGGTGTGGGACGTGATAGCTGAGGGGAGAAAACTTGTTCTTGAACCTGGTGGTGTGGGACCTGATGGCTGAGGGGTAATAACTGTTCCTGAACATGGTGGTGTGGGACGTGATGGTTGACGGGTAATAACTGTTCCTGAACCTGGTGGTATGGGACCTGATGGTTGAGGGGTGATAATTGTTCCTGAACCTGGTGTTATGGGACCTGAAGGCTGAGGGGTAATAACGGTTCCTGAACCTGGTGGTATGGGACCTGATGGTTGAAGGGGAACAACTGTTCCTGATACTGATGGTGTGGGACCTGATGGTTGAGGTGTAATAACTGTTTCTGAACCTGGTGGTGTGGGAACTGATGGTTGAAGGGTGATAACTCTTCCTGAAGCAGGTGGTGTGGGACGTGATGGTTGACGGGTAATAACTGTCCCTGAAACTGGTGGTGTGGGACCTGATGGTTGAAGGGTAATAACAGTTCCTGAACCTGGTGGTGTGGGACCTGATGGTTGAGGGGTGATAATTGTTCCTGAACCCGGTGTTATGGGACCTGAAGGCTGAGGGGTAATAACTGTTCCTGAACCTGGTGGTATGGGACCTTATGGTTGAAGGGGAACAACTGTTCCTGATACTGATGGAGTGGGACCTGATGGTTGAGGTGTAATAACTGTTCTTGAACCTGGTGGTATGGGACCTGATGGTTGAAGGGTAATGACTGTTCCCGAACCTGGTGGTGTGGGACCTGATGGCTGAGGGGTGATAATTGTTCCTGAACCTGGTGGTGTAGGACCTGATGGTTGAAGGGTGATAACTGTTCCTGAACCTGGTGGTGTGGGACGTGATGGTTAACGGGTAATAACTGTCCCTGAAACTGGTGGTGTGGGACCTGATGGCTGAGGGGAGATCACTTTTCTTGATCCTGGTGGTTTGGGACCTGATGGTTGAAGGGGAAAAACTGTTCCCGATACTGATGCTGTGGGACCTGATGGTTGAGTTGTAATAACTGTTCTTGAACCTGGTGGTATGGGACCTGATGGTTGAAGGGTAATGACTGTTCCCGAACCTGGTGGTGTGGGACATGATGGCTGAGGGGTGATAATTGTTCCTGAACCTGGTGGTGTAGGACCTGATGGTTGAAGGGGAACAACTGTTCCTGATACTGATGGTGTGGGACCTGATGGTTGAGGTGTAATAACTGTTTCTGAACCTGGTGGTGTGGGACCTGATGGTTGAAGGGTGATAACTCTTCCTGAAGCAGGTGGTGTGGGACGTGATGGTTGACGGGTAATAACTGTTCCTGAAACTGGTGGTGTGGGACCTGATGGTTGAAGGGTAATAACAGTTCCTGAACCTGGTGGTGTGGGACCTGATGGCTGAGGGGTGATAATTGTTCCTGAACCTGGTGGTGTAGGACCTGATGGTTGTAGGGAAATATTTGTTCCTGAACCTGGTGGTATTGGACCTGATGGCTGAGGGGTGATAACTGTTCCTGAACCTGGTGGTGTGGGATCTGATGATAGAGGGGTGATAACTGTTTCTGAACCTGGTGGTGTGGGACCTGATGGTTGAGGGGTGATAATTGTTCCTGAACCTGGTGTAATGGGACCTGAAGGCTGAGGGCTAATAACGGTTCCTGAACCTGGTGGTATGGGACCTGATGGTTCAAGGGGAACAACTGTTCCTGATACTGATGGTGTGGGACCTGATGGTTGAGGTGTAATAACTGTTCTTGAACCTGGTGGTATGGGACCTGATGGTTGAAGGGTAATGACTGTTCCCGAAACTGGTGGTGTGGGACCTGATGGCTGAGGGGACATAACTTTTCTTGAACCTGGTGGTGTGGGACCTGATGGTTGAGGGGTAATAACTGTTCTGGAACCTGGTGGTATGGGACCTGATGGTTGAAGGGTAATAACTGTTCCTGAACCTGGTGGTGAGGGACCTGATGGTTGAGGGGTGATAATTGTTCCTGAACCTTGTGGTGTAGGACCTGATGGTTGTAGGCTAATAACTGATCCTGAACCTGGTGGTATTGGACCTGATGGCTGAGGGGTGATAACTGTTCCTGAACCTGGTGTTGTGGGATCTGATGATATAGGGGTGTTAACTCTTCCTGAACCAGGTGGTGTGGGACGTGATAGCTGAGGGGAGAAAACTTGTTCTTGAACCTGGTGGTGTGGGACCTGATGGCTGAGGGGTAATAACTGTTCCTGAACATGGTGGTGTGGGACGTGATGGTTGACGGGTAATAACTGTTCCTGAACCTGGTGGTATGGGACCTGATGGTTGAGGGGTGATAATTGTTCCTGAACCTGGTGTTATGGGACCTGAAGGCTGAGGGGTAATAACGGTTCCTGAACCTGGTGGTATGGGACCTGATGGTTGAAGGGGAACAACTGTTCCTGATACTGATGGTGTGGGACCTGATGGTTGAGGTGTAATAACTGTTTCTGAACCTGGTGGTGTGGGACCTGATGGTTGAAGGGTGATAACTCTTCCTGAAGCAGGTGGTGTGGGACGTGATGGTTGACGGGTAATAACTGTCCCTGAAACTGGTGGTGTGGGACCTGATGGTTGAAGGGTAATAACAGTTCCTGAACCTGGTGGTGTGGGACCTGATGGTTGAGGGGTGATAATTGTTCCTGAACCCGGTGTTATGGGACCTGAAGGCTGAGGTGTAATAACTGTTCCTGAACCTGGTGGTATGGGACCTTATGGTTGAAGGGGAACAACTGTTCCTGATACTGATGGAGTGGGACCTGATGTTTGAGGTGTAATAACTGTTCTTGAACCTGGTGGTATGGGACCTGATGGTTGAAGGGTAATGACTGTTCCCGAACCTGGTGGTGTGGGACCTGATGGCTGAGGGGTGATAATTGTTCCTGAACCTGGTGGTGTAGGACCTGATGGTTGAAGGGTGATAACTGTTCCTGAACCTGGTGGTGTGGGACGTGATGGTTAACGGGTAATAACTGTCCCTGAAACTGGTGGTGTGGGACCTGATGGCTGAGGGGAGATCACTTTTCTTGATCCTGGTGGTTTGGGACCTGATGGTTGAAGGGGAAAAACTGTTCCCGATACTGATGCTGTGGGACCTGATGGTTGAGGTGTAATAACTGTTCTTGAACCTGGTGGTATGGGACCTGATGGTTGAAGGGTAATGACTGTTCCCGAACCTGGTGGTGTGGGACATGATGGCTGAGGGGTGATAATTGATCCTGAACCTGGTGGTGTAGGACCTGATGGTTGAAGGGGAACAACTGTTCCTGATACTGATGGTGTGGGACCTGATGGTTGAGGTGTAATAACTGTTTCTGAACCTGGTGGTGTGGGACCTGATGGTTGAAGGGTGATAACTCTTCCTGAAGCAGGTGGTGTGGGACGTGATGGTTGACGGGTAATAACTGTTCCTGAAACTGGTGGTGTGGGACCTGATGGTTGAAGGGTAATAACAGTTCCTGAACCTGGTGGTGTGGGCCCTGATGGCTGAGGGGTGATAATTGTTCCTGAACCTGGTGGTGTAGGACCTGATGGTTGTAGGGAAATATTTGTTCCTGAACCTGGTGGTATTGGACCTGATGGCTGAGGGGTGATAACTGTTCCTGAACCTGGTGGTGTGGGATCTGATGATAGAGGGGTGATAACTGTTTCTGAACCTGGTGGTGTGGGATCTGATGGTTGACGGGTAATATCTGTCACTGAAACTGGTGGTGTGGGACCTGATGGCTGAGGGGAGATAACTTTTCTTGAAACTGGTGGTGTGGGACCTGATGGTTGAAGGGTAATAACTGTTCCTGAACCTGGTGGTGTGGGACCTGATGGTTGAGGGGTAATAACGGTTCCTGAACCTGGTTGTATGGGACCTGATAGTTGAAGGGGAACAACTGTTCCTGATACTGATGGAGTGGGACCTGATGGTTGAGGTGTAATAACTGTTCTTGAACCTGGTGGTATGTGACCTGATGGTTGAAGGGTAATGACTGTTCCCGAACCTGGTAGTGTGGGACCTGATGGCTGAGGGGTGATAATTGTTCCTGAACCTGGTGGTGTACGACCTGATGGTTGAAGGGTGATAACTGTTCCTGAACCTGGTGGTGTGGGACGTGATGGTTGACGGGTAATAACTGTCCCTGAAACTGGTGGTGTGGGACCTGATGGCTGAGGGGAGATCACTTTTCTTGAACCTGGTGGTTTGGGACCTGATGGTTGAAGGGTAATAACTGTTCCTGAACCTGGTCGTGTGGGACCTGATGGTTGAGGTGTAATAACTGTTCTTGAACCTGGTGCTATGGGACCTGATGGTTGAAGGGTAATGACTGTCCCCGAACCTGGTGGTGTGGGACCTGATGGCTGAGGGGTGATAATTGTTCCAGAAGCTGGTGGAGTAGGACCTGATGGTTGTAGGGTAATAACTGTTCCTGAACCTGGTGGTATTGGACCTGATGGCTGAGGGGTGATAACTGTTCCTGAACCTGGTGGTGTGGGATCTGATGATAGAGGGGTGATAACTGTTTCTGAACCTGGTGGTGTGGGACCTGATGGTTGAAGGGTGATAAATCTTCCTGAACCTGGTGGTGTAGGACCTGATGGTTGACGGGTAATATCTGTCACTGAAACTGGTGTTGTGGGACCTGATGGTTGAGGGGTAATAACTGTTCTGGAACCTGGTGGTATGGGACCTGATGGTTGAAGGGTAATAACTGTTCCTGAACCTGGTGGTGAGGGACCTGATGGTTGAGGGGTGATAATTGTTCCTGAACCTTGTGGTGTAGGACCTGATGGTTGTAGGCTAATAACTGATCCTGAACCTGGTGGTATTGGACCTGATGGCTGAGGGGTGATAACTGTTCCTGAACCTGGTGTTGTGGGATCTGATGATATAGGGGTGTTAACTCTTCCTGAACCAGGTGGTGTGGGACGTGATGGTTGACGGGTAATAGCTGTCCCTGAAACTGGTGGTGTGGGAATGATGGCTGAGGGGAGATAGCTTTTCTAGAAACTGGTGGTGTGGGACCTGATGGTTGAAGGGTAATAACTGTTCCTGAGCCTGGTGGTGTGGGACTTGATGGTTGAGGGGTGATAATTGTTCCTGAACCTGGAGTTATGGGACCTGAAGGCTGAGGGGTAATAACGGTTCCTGAACCTGGTGGTATGGGACCTGATGGTTGAAGGGGAAAAACTGTTCCTGATACTGATGGTGTGGGATCTGATGGTTGAGGTGTAATAACTGTTCTTGAACCTGGTGCTATGGGACCTGATGGTTGAAGTGTAATGACTGTTCCCAAACCTGGTGGTGTGGGACCTGATCGCTGAGGGGTGATAATTGTTCCTGAACCTGGTGTTGTAGGACCTGATGGTTGTAGGGTAATAACTGTTCCTGAACGTGGTGGTATTGGACCTGATGGCTGAGGGGTGATAACTGTTCCTGAACCTGGTGGTGTGGGATCTGATGATAGAGGGGTGATAACTGTTTCTGAACCTGGTGGTGTGGGACCGGATGGTTGAAGGGTGATAACTCTTCCTGAACCTGGTGGTGTGGGATGTGATGGTTGACGGGTAATAACTGTCCCTGAAGCTTGTGGTGTGGGACCTGATGGCTGAGGGGAGATAACTTTTGTTGAACCTGGTGGTGTGGGACCTGATGGTTGAGGGGTAATAACTGTTCTGGAACCTGGTGGTATGGGACCTGATGGTTGAAGGGTAATAACTGTTCCTGAACCTGGTGGTGTGGGACCTGATGGTTGAGGGGTGATAATTGTTCCTGAAACTGGTGTTATGGGACCTGAAGGCTGAGGGGTAATAACGGTTCCTGAACATGGTGGTATGGGACCTGATGGTTGAAGGGGAACAACTGATCCTGATACTGATGGTGTGGGACCTGATGGTTGAGGGGTAATAACTGTTCTTGAACCTGGTGGTGTGGGACCTGATGGCTGAGGGGAGATAACTTTTCTTGAACCTGATGGTGTGGGACCTGATGGTTGAAGGGTAATAACTGTTCCTGAACCTGGTGGTGTGGGACCTGATGGTTGAGGGGTGATAATTGTTCCTGAACCTGGTGTAATGGGACCTGAAGGCTGAGGGCTAATAACGGTTCCTGAACCTGGTGGTATGGGACCTGATGGTTCAAGGGGAACAACTGTTCCTGATACTGATGGTGTGGGACCTGATGGTTGAGGTGTAATAACTGTTCTTGAACCTGGTGGTATGGGACCTGATGGTTGAAGGGTAATGACTGTTCCCGAAACTGGTGGTGTGGGACCTGATGGCTGAGGGGACATAACTTTTCTTGAACCTGGTGGTGTGGGACCTGATGGTTGAGGGGTAATAACTGTTCTGGAACCTGGTGGTATGGGACCTGATGGTTGAAGGGTAATAACTGTTCCTGAACCTGGTGGTGAGGGACCTGATGGTTGAGGGGTGATAATTGTTCCTGAACCTTGTGGTGTAGGACCTGATGGTTGTAGGCTAATAACTGATCCTGAACCTGGTGGTATTGGACCTGATGGCTGAGGGGTGATAACTGTTCCTGAACCTGGTGTTGTGGGATCTGATGATATAGGGGTGTTAACTCTTCCTGAACCAGGTGGTGTGGGACGTGATGGTTGACGGGTAATAGCTGTCCCTGAAACTGGTGGTGTGGGAATGATGGCTGAGGGGAGATAGCTTTTCTAGAAACTGGTGGTGTGGGACCTGATGGTTGAAGGGTAATAACTGTTCCTGAACCTGGTGGTGTGGGACTTGATGGTTGAGGGGTGATAATTGTTCCTGAACCTGGAGTTATGGGACCTGAAGGCTGAGGGGTAATAACGGTTCCTGAACCTGGTGGTATGGGACCTGATGGTTGAAGGGGAAAAACTGTTCCTGATACTGATGGTGTGGGATCTGATGGTTGAGGTGTAATAACTGTTCTTGAACCTGGTGCTATGGGACCTGATGGTTGAAGGGTAATGACTGTTCCCAAACCTGGTGGTGTGGGACCTGATCGCTGAGGGGTGATAATTGTTCCTGAACCTGGTGTTGTAGGACCTGATGGTTGTAGGGTAATAACTGTTCCTGAACGTGGTGGTATTGGACCTGATGGCTGAGGGGTGATAACTGTTCCTGAACCTGGTGGTGTGGGATCTGATGATAGAGGGGTGATAACTGTTTCTGAACCTGGTGGTGTGGGACCGGATGGTTGAAGGGTGATAACTCTTCCTGAACCTGGTGGTGTGGGATGTGATGGTTGACGGGTAATAACTGTCCCTGAAGCTTGTGGTGTGGGACCTGATGGCTGAGGGGAGATAACTTTTCTTGAACCTGGTGGTGTGGGACCTGATGGTTGAGGGGTAATAACTGTTCTGGAACCTGGTGGTATGGGACCTGATGGTTGAAGGGTAATAACTGTTCCTGAACCTGGTGGTGTGGGACCTGATGGTTGAGGGGTGATAATTGTTCCTGAAACTGGTGTTATGGGACCTGAAGGCTGAGGGGTAATAACGGTTCCTGAACATGGTGGTATGGGACCTGATGGTTGAAGGGGAACAACTGATCCTGATACTGATGGTGTGGGACCTGTTGGTTGAGGGGTAATAACTGTTCTTGAACCTGGTGGTGTGGGACCTGATGGCTGAGGGGAGATAACTTTTCTTGAACCTGATGGTGTGGGACCTGATGGTTGAAGGGTAATAACTGTTCCTGAACCTGGTGGTGTGGGACCTGATGGTTGAGGGGTGATAATTGTTCCTGAACCTGGTGTAATGGGACCTGAAGGCTGAGGGCTAATAACGGTTCCTGAACCTGGTGGTATGGGACCTGATGGTTCAAGGGGAACAACTGTTCCTGATACTGATGGTGTGGGACCTGATGGTTGAGGTGTAATAACTGTTCTTGAACCTGGTGGTATGGGACCTGATGGTTGAAGGGTAATGACTGTTCCCGAAACTGGTGGTGTGGGACCTGATGGCTGAGGGGTGATAATTGTTCCTGAACCTGGTGGTGTAGGACCTGATGGTTGAAGGGTGATAACTGTTCCTGAACCTGGTGGTGTGGGACGTGATGGTTGACGGGTAATAGCTGTCCCTGAAACTGGTGGTGTGGGACCTGATGGCTGAGGGGAGATCACTTTTCTTGAACCTGGTGGTGTGGGACCTGATGGTTGAAGGGTAATCAATGATCCTGAACCTGGTCGTGTGGGATCTGATGGTTGAGGTGTAATAACTGTTCTTGAACCTGGTGCTATGCGACCTGATGGTTGAAGGGTAATGACTGTCCCCGAACCTGGTGATGTGGGACCTGATGGCTGAGGGGTCATAATTGTTCCTGAACCCGGTGGTGTAGGACCTGATGGTTGTAGGGTAATAACTGTTCCTGAACCTGGTGGTATTGTACCTGATGTCTGAGGGGTGATAACTGTTCCTGAACCTGGTGGTGTGGGATCTGATGATAGAGGGGTGATAACTGTTTCTGAACCTGGTGGTGTGGGACTTGATGGTTGAAGGGTAATAACTGTTCCTGAACCTGGTGGTGTGGGACCTGATGGTTGAGGGGTGATAATTGTTCCTGAACCTGGTGGTGTAGGACCTGATGGTTGTAGGGTAATAACTGTTCCTGAACCTGGTAGTATTGGACCTGATGGTTGAGGGGTGATAACTGTTCCTGAAACTGGTGTTGTGGGATCTGATGATAGAGGGGTGATAACTGTTTCTGAACCTGGTGGTGTGGCACCTGATGGTTGAAGGGTGATAACTCTTCCTGAACCAGGTGGTGTGGGACGTGATGGTTGACGGGTAATAACTGTTCCTGAACCTGGTGGTGTGGGACCTGATGGTTGAGGGGTGATAATTGTTCCTGAACCTGGTGTTATGGGACCTGAAGGCTGAGGGGTAATAACAGTTCCTGAACCTGGTGGTGTGGGACCTGATGGCTGAGTGGAGATAACTTTTCTTGAACCTGATGGTGTGGGACCTGATGGTTGAAGGGTAATAACTGTTCCTGAACCTGGTGGTGTGGGACCTGATGGTTGAGGGGTGATAATTGTTCCTGAACCTGGTGTAATGGGACCTGAAGGCTGAGGGCTAATAACGGTTCCTGAACCTGGTGGTATGGGACCTGATGGTTCAAGGGGAACAACTGTTCCTGATACTGATGGTGTGGGACCTGATGGTTGAGGTGTAATAACTGTTCTTGAACCTGGTGGTATGGGACCTGATGGTTGAAGGGTAATGACTGTTCCCGAAACTGGTGGTGTGGGACCGGATGGCTGAGGGGACATAACTTTTCTTGAACCTGGTGGTGTGGGACCTGATGGTTGAGGGGTAATAACTGTTCTGGAACCTGGTGGTATGGGACCTGATGGTTGAAGGGTAATAACTGTTCCTGAACCTGGTGGTGAGGGACCTGATGGTTGAGGGGTGATAATTGTTCCTGAACCTTGTGGTGTAGGACCTGATGGTTGTAGGCTAAAAACTGATCCTGAACCTGGTGGTATTGGACCTGATGGCTGAGGGGTGATAACTGTTCCTGAACCTGGTGTTGTGGGATCTGATGATATAGGGGTGTTAACTCTTCCTGAACCAGGTGGTGTGGGACGTGATGGTTGACGGGTAATAGCTGTCCCTGAAACTGGTGGTGTGGGAATGATGGCTGAGGGGAGATAGCTTTTCTAGAAACTGGTGGTGTGGGACCTGATGGTTGAAGGGTAATAACTGTTCCTGAACCTGGTGGTGTGGGACTTGATGGTTGAGGGGTGATAATTGTTCCTGAACCTGGAGTTATGGGACCTGAAGGCTGAGGGGTAATAACGGTTCCTGAACCTGGTGGTATGGGACCTGATGGTTGAAGGGGAAAAACTGTTCCTGATACTGATGGTGTGGGATCTGATGGTTGAGGTGTAATAACTGTTCTTGAACCTGGTGCTATGGGACCTGATGGTTGAAGGGTAATGACTGTTCCCAAACCTGGTGGTGTGGGACCTGATCGCTGAGGGGTGATAATTGTTCCTGAACCTGGTGTTGTAGGACCTGATGGTTGTAGGGTAATAACTGTTCCTGAACGTGGTGGTATTGGACCTGATGGCTGAGGGGTGATAACTGTTCCTGAACCTGGTGGTGTGGGATCTGATGATAGAGGGGTGATAACTGTTTCTGAACCTGGTGGTGTGGGACTGGATGGTTGAAGGGTGATAACTCTTCCTGAACCTGGTGGTGTGGGATGTGATGGTTGACGGGTAATAACTGTCCCTGAAGCTTGTGGTGTGGGACCTGATGGCTGAGGGGAGATAACTTTTCTTGAACCTGGTGGTGTGGGACCTGATGGTTGAGGGGTAATAACTGTTCTGGAACCTGGTGGTATGGGACCTGACGGTTGAAGGGTAATAACTGTTCCTGAACCTGGTGGTGTGGGACCTGATGGTTGAGGGGTGATAATTGTTCCTGAAACTGGTGTTATGGGACCTGAAGGCTGAGGGGTAATAACGGTTCCTGAACATGGTGGTATGGGACCTGATGGTTGAAGGGGAACAACTGATCCTGATACTGATGGTGTGGGACCTGATGGTTGAGGGGTAATAACTGTTCTTGAACCTGGTGGTGTGGGACCTGATGGCTGAGGGGAGATAACTTTTCTTGAACCTGATGGTGTGGGACCTGATGGTTGAAGGGTAATAACTGTTCCTGAACCTGGTGGTGTGGGACCTGATGGTTGAGGGGTGATAATTGTTCCTGAACCTGGTGTAATGGGACCTGAAGGCTGAGGGCTAATAACGGTTCCTGAACCTGGTGGTATGGGACCTGATGGTTCAAGGGGAACAACTGTTCCTGATACTGATGGTGTGGGACCTGATGGTTGAGGTGTAATAACTGTTCTTGAACCTGGTGGTATGGGACCTGATGGTTGAAGGGTAATGACTGTTCCCGAAACTGGTGGTGTGGGACCTGATGGCTGAGGGGTGATAATTGTTCCTGAACCTGGTGGTGTAGGACCTGATGGTTGAAGGGTGATAACTGTTCCTGAACCTGGTGGTGTGGGACGTGATGGTTGACGGGTAATAGCTGTCCCTGAAACTGGTGGTGTGGGACCTGATGGCTGAGGGGAGATCACTTTTCTTGAACCTGGTGGTGTGGGACCTGATGGTTGAAGGGTAATCAATGATCCTGAACCTGGTCGTGTGGGATCTGATGGTTGAGGTGTAATAACTGTTCTTGAACCTGGTGCTATGCGACCTGATGGTTGAAGGGTAATGACTGTCCCCGAACCTGGTGATGTGGGACCTGATGGCTGAGGGGTCATAATTGTTCCTGAACCCGGTGGTATTGTACCTGATGGCTGAGGGGTGATAACTGTTCCTGAACCTGGTGGTGTGGGATCTGATGATAGAGGGGTGATAACTGTTTCTGAACTTGGTGGTGTGGGACTTGCTGGTTGAAGGGTAATAACTGTTCCTGAACCTGGTGGTGTGGGACCTGATGGTTGAGGGGTGATAATTGTTCCTGAACCTGGTGGTGTAGGACCTGATGGTTGTAGGGTAATAACTGTTCCTGAACCTGGTAGTATTGGACCTGATGGTTGAGGGGTGATAACTGTTCCTGAAACTGGTGTTGTGGGATCTGATGATAGAGGGGTGATAACTGTTTCTGAACCTGGTGGTGTGGCACCTGATGGTTGAAGGGTGATAACTCTTCCTGAACCAGGTGGTGTGGGACGTGATGGTTGACGGGTAATAACTGTTCCTGAACCTGGTGGTGTGGGACCTGATGGTTGAGGGGTGATAATTGTTCCTGAACCTGGTGTTATGGGACCTGAAGGCTGAGGGGTAATAACAGTTCCTGAACCTGGTGGTGTGGGACCTGATGGCTGAGGGGAGATAACTTTTCTTGAACCTGATGGTGTGGGACCTGATGGTTGAAGGGTAATAACTGTTCCTGAACCTGGTGGTGTGGGACCTGATGGTTGAGGGGTGATAATTGTTCCTGAACCTGGTGTAATGGGACCTGAAGGCTGAGGGCTAATAACGGTTCCTGAACCTGGTGGTATGGGACCTGATGGTTCAAGGGGAACAACTGTTCCTGATACTGATGGTGTGGGACCTGATGGTTGAGGTGTAATAACTGTTCTTGAACCTGGTGGTATGGGACCTGATGGTTGAAGGGTAATGACTGTTCCCGAAACTGGTGGTGTGGGACCTGATGGCTGAGGGGACATAACTTTTCTTGAACCTGGTGGTGTGGGACCTGATGGTTGAGGGGTAATAACTGTTCTGGAACCTGGTGGTATGGGACCTGATGGTTGAAGGGTAATAACTGTTCCTGAACCTGGTGGTGAGGGACCTGATGGTTAAGGGGTGATAATTGTTCCTGAACCTTGTGGTGTAGGACCTGATGGTTGTAGGCTAAAAACTGATCCTGAACCTGGTGGTATTGGACCTGATGGCTGAGGGGTGATAACTGTTCCTGAACCTGGTGTTGTGGGATCTGATGATATAGGGGTGTTAACTCTTCCTGAACCAGGTGGTGTGGGACGTGATGGTTGACGGGTAATAGCTGTCCCTGAAACTGGTGGTGTGGGAATGATGGCTGAGGGGAGATAGCTTTTCTAGAAACTGGTGGTGTGGGACCTGATGGTTGAAGGGTAATAACTGTTCCTGAAGCTGGTGGTGTGGGACTTGATGGTTGAGGGGTGATAATTGTTCCTGAACCTGGAGTTATGGGACCTGAAGGCTGAGGGGTAATAACGGTTCCTGAACCTGGTGGTATGGGACCAGATGGTTGAAGGGGAAAAACTGTTCCTGATACTGATGGTGTGGGATCTGATGGTTGAGGTGTAATAACTGTTCTTGAACCTGGTGCTATGGGACCTGATGGTAGAAGGGTAATGACTGTTCCCAAACCTGGTGGTGTGGGACCTGATCGCTGAGGGGTGATAATTGTTCCTGAACCTGGTGTTGTAGGACCTGATGGTTGTAGGGTAATAACTGTTCCTGAACGTGGTGGTATTGGACCTGATGGCTGAGGGGTGATAACTGTTCCTGAACCTGGTGGTGTGGGATCTGATGATAGAGGGGTGATAACTGTTTCTGAACCTGGTGGTGTGGGACCGGATGGTTGAAGGGTGATAACTCTTCCTGAACCTGGTGGTGTGGGATGTGATGGTTGACGGGTAATAACTGTCCCTGAAGCTTGTGGTGTGGGACCTGATGGCTGAGGGGAGATAACTTTTCTTGAACCTGGTGGTGTGGGACCTGATGGTTGAGGGGTAATAACTGTTCTGGAACCTGGTGGTATGGGACCTGATGGTTGAAGGGTAATAACTGTTCCTGAACCTGGTGGTGTGGGACCTGATGGTTGAGGGGTGATAATTGTTCCTGAAACTGGTGTTATGGGACCTGAAGGCTGAGGGGTAATAACGGTTCCTGAACATGGTGGTATGGGACCTGATGGTTGAAGGGGAACAACTGATCCTGATACTGATGGTGTGGGACCTGATGGTTGAGGGGTAATAACTGTTCTTGAACCTGGTGGTGTGGGACCTGATGGCTGAGGGGAGATAACTTTTCTTGAACCTGATGGTGTGGGACTTGATGGTTGAAGGGTAATAACTGTTCCTGAACCTGGTGGTGTGGGACCTGATGGTTGAGGGGTGATAATTGTTCCTGAACCTGGTGTAATGGGACCTGAAGGCTGAGGGCTAATAACGGTTCCTGAACCTGGTGGTATGGGACCTGATGGTTCAAGGGGAACAACTGTTCCTGATACTGATGGTGTGGGACCTGATGGTTGAGGTGTAATAACTGTTCTTGAACCTGGTGGTATGGGACCTGACGGTTGAAGGGTAATGACTGTTCCCGAAACTGGTGGTGTGGGACCTGATGGCTGAGGAGTGATAATTGTTCCTGAACCTGGTGGTGTAGGACCTGATGGTTGAAGGGTGATAACTGTTCCTGAACCTGGTGGTGTGGGACGTGATGGTTGACGGGTAATAGCTGTCCCTGAAACTGGTGGTGTGGGACCTGATGGCTGAGGGGAGATCACTTTTCTTGAACCTGGTGGTGTGGGACCTGATGGTTGAAGGGTAATCAATGATCCTGAACCTGGTCGTGTGGGATCTGATGGTTGAAGTGTAATAACTGTTCTTGAACCTGGTGCTATGCGACCTGATGGTTGAAGGGTAATGACTGTCCCCGAACCTGGTGATGTGGGACCTGATGGCTGAGGGGTCATAATTGTTCCTGAACCCGGTGGTGTAGGACCTGATGGTTGTAGGGTAATAACTGTTCCTGAACCTGGTGGTATTGTACCTGATGGCTGAGGGGTGATAACTGTTCCTGAACCTGGTGGTGTGGGATCTGATGATAGAGGGGTGATAACTGTTTCTGAACCTGGTGGTGTGGGACTTGATGGTTGAAGGGTAATAACTGTTCCTGAACCTGGTGGTGTGGGACCTGATGGTTGAGGGGTGATAATTGTTCCTGAACCTGGTGGTGTAGGACCTGATGGTTGTAGGGTAATAACTGTTCCTGAACCTGGTAGTATTGGACCTGATGGTTGAGGGGTGATAACTGTTCCTGAAACTGGTGTTGTGGGATCTGATGATAGAGGGGTGATAACTGTTTCTGAACCTGGTGGTGTGGCACCTGATGGTTGAAGGGTGATAACTCTTCCTGAACCAGGTGGTGTGGGACGTGATGGTTGACGGGTAATAACTGTTCCTGAACCTGGTGGTGTGGGACCTGATGGTTGAGGGGTGATAATTGTTCCTGAACCTGGTGTTATGGGACCTGAAGGCTGAGGGGTAATAACAGTTCCTGAACCTGGTGGTATGGGACCTGATGGTTGAAGGGGAACAACTGTTCCTGATACTGATGGTGTGGGACCTGATGGTTGAGGTGTAATAACTGTTCTTGAACCTGGTTGTATGGGACCTGATGGTTGAAGGGTAATGACTGTTCCCGAACCTGGTGGTGTGGGACATGATGGCTGAGGGGTGATAATTGTTCCTGAACCTGGTGGTGTAGGACCTGATGGTTGAAGGGTGATAACTGTTCCTGAACCTGGTGATGTGGGACGTGATGGTTGATGGGTAATAACTGTCCCTGAAACTGGTGGAGTGGGACCTGATGGCTGAGGGGAGATATCTTTTCTTGAACCTGGTCGTGTGGGACCTGATGGTTGAAGGGTAATAACTGTTCCTGAACCTGCTCGTGTGGGACCTGATGGTTGAAGGGTGATAACACTTCCTGAACCTGGTGGTGTGGGACGTGATGGTTGACGGGTAATAACTGTCCCTGAAACTGGTGGTGTGGGAACTGATGGCTGAGGGGAGATAACTTTTCTTGAACCTGGTGGTGTGGGACCTGATGGTTGAGGGGTAATAACTGTTCTGGAACCTGGTGGTATGGGACCTGATGGTTGAAGGGTAATAACTGTTCCTGAACCTGGTGGTGTGGGACCTGATGGTTGAGGGGTGATAATTGTTCCTGAACCTGGTGTTATGGGACCTGAAGGCTGAGGGGTAATAACGGTTCCTGAACCTGGTGGTATGGGACCTGATGGTTGAAGGGGAACAACTAATCCTGATACTGATGGTGTGGGACCTGATGGTTGAGGGGTAATAACTGTTCTTGAACCTGGTGGTGTGGGACCTGATGGTTGAGGGGTGATAACTGTTCCTGAACCTGGTGGTGTGGGATCTGATGGTTGAGGGGTGATAACTGTTTCTGAACCTGGTGGTGTGGGACCTGATGGTTGAAGCATGATAACTATTCCTAAACCTGGTATTGTGGGACCTGATGGTTGAGGGGTAATAACTGTTCCTGAGACGGGTGGTGTGGGACCTCATGGTTGACAAGTAATAACGGTTCCTGAAACTGGTGGTGTGGGACGTGATAGCTGAGGGGAGAAAACTTGTTCTTGAACCTGGTGGTGTGGGACCAGATGGCTGAGGGGTAATAACTGTTCCTGAACATGGTGGTGTGGGACGTGATGGTTGACGGGTAATAACTGTTCCTGAACCTGGTGGTGTGGGACCTGATGGTTGAGGGGTGATAATTGTTCCTCAACCTGGTGTTATGGGACCTGAAGGCTGAGGGGTAATAACGGTTCCTGAACCTGGTGGTATGGGACCTGATGGTTGAAGGGGAACAACTGTTCCTGATACTGATGGTGTGGGACCTGATGGTTGAGGTGTAATAACTGTTTCTGAACCTGGTGGTGTGGGACCTAATGGTTGAAGGGTGATAACTCTTCCTGAAGCAGGTGGTGTGGGTCGTGATGGTTGACGGGTAATAACTGTCCCTGAAACTGGTGGTGTGGCACCTGATGGCTTAGGGGTGATAATTGTTCCTGAACCTGGTGTTATGGGACCTGAAGGCTGAGGGGTAATAACAGTTCCTGAACCTGGTGGTATGGGACCTGATGGTTGAAGGGGAACAACTGTTCCTGATACTGATGGTGTGGGACCTGATGGTTGAGGTGTAATAACTGTTCTTGAACCTGGTTGTATGGGACCTGATGGTTGAAGGGTAATGACTGTTCCCAAACCTGGTGGTGTGGGACATGATGGCTGAGGGGTGATAATTGTTCCTGAACCTGGTGGTGTAGGACCTGATGGTTGAAGGGTGATAACTGTTCCTGAACCTGGTGATGTGGGACGTGATGGTTGATGGGTAATAACTGTCCCTGAAACTGGTGGAGTGGGACCTGATGGCTGAGGGGAGATATCTTTTCTTGAACCTGGTCGTGTGGGACCTGATGGTTGAAGGGTAATAACTGTTCCTGAACCTGCTCGTGTGGGACCTGATGGTTGAAGGGTGATAACACTTCCTGAACCTGGTGGTGTGGGACGTGATGGTTGACGGGTAATAACTGTCCCTGAAACTGGTGGTGTGGGAACTGATGGCTGAGGGGAGATAACTTTTCTTGAACCTGGTGGTGTGGGACCTGATGGTTGAGGGGTAATAACTGTTCTGGAACCTGGTGGTATGGGACCTGATGGTTGAAGGGTAATAACTGTTCCTGAACCTGGTGGTGTGGGACCTGATGGTTGAGGGGTGATAATTGTTCCTGAACCTGGTGTTATGGGACCTGAAGGCTGAGGGGTAATAACGGTTCCTGAACCTGGTGGTATGGGACCTGATGGTTGAAGGGGAACAACTAATCCTGATACTGATGGTGTGGGACCTGATGGTTGAGGGGTAATAACTGTTCTTGAACCTGGTGGTGTGGGACCTGATGGTTGAGGGGTGATAACTGTTCCTGAACCTGGTGGTGTGGGATCTGATGGTTGAGGGGTGATAACTGTTTCTGAACCTGGTGGTGTGGGACCTGATGGTTGAAGCATGATAACTATTCCTAAACCTGGTATTGTGGGACCTGATGGTTGAGGGGTAATAACTGTTCCTGAGACGGGTGGTGTGGGACCTCATGGTTGACAAGTAATAACGGTTCCTGAAACTGGTGGTGTGGGACGTGATAGCTGAGGGGAGAAAACTTGTTCTTGAACCTGGTGGTGTGGGACCAGATGGCTGAGGGGTAATAACTGTTCCTGAACATGGTGGTGTGGGACGTGATGGTTGACGGGTAATAACTGTTCCTGAACCTGGTGGTGTGGGACCTGATGGTTGAGGGGTGATAATTGTTCCTCAACCTGGTGTTATGGGACCTGAAGGCTGAGGGGTAATAACGGTTCCTGAACCTGGTGGTATGGGACCTGATGGTTGAAGGGGAACAACTGTTCCTGATACTGATGGTGTGGGACCTGATGGTTGAGGTGTAATAACTGTTTCTGAACCTGGTGGTGTGGGACCTAATGGTTGAAGGGTGATAACTCTTCCTGAAGCAGGTGGTGTGGGTCGTGATGGTTGACGGGTAATAACTGTCCCTGAAACTGGTGGTGTGGCACCTGATGGCTTAGGGGAGATAACTGTTCTTGAACCTGGTGGTATGGGACCTGATGGTTGAAGGGTAATGACTGTTCCCGAACCTGGTGGTGTGGGACCTGATGGCTGAGGGAAGATAATTGTTCCTGAACCTGGTGGTGTAGGACCTGATGGTTGAAGGGTGATAACTGTTCCTGAACCTGGTGGTGTGGGACGTGATGGTTGACGGGTAATAACTGTGCCTGAAACTGGTGGTGTGGGACCTGATGGCTGAGGGGAGATCACTTTTCTTGATCCTGGTGGTTTGGGACCTGATGGTTGAAGGGTAATAACTGTTCCTGAACCAGGTCGTGTGGGACCTGATGGTTGAGGTGTAATAACTGTTCTTGAACCTGGTGCTATGGGACCTGATGGTTGAAGGGTAATGACTGTCCCCGAACCTGGTGGTGTGGGACCTGATGGCTGAGGGGTGATAATTGTTCCTGAACCTGGTGGTGTAGGACCTGATGGTTGTAGGGAAATAACTGTTCCTGAACCTGGTGGTATTGGACCTGATGGCTGAGGGGTGATAACTGTTCCTGAACCTGGTCGTGTGGGACCTGATGGTTGAGGTGTAATAACTGTTCTTGAACCTGGTGCTATGGGACCTGATGGTTGAAGGGTAATGACTGTCCCCGAACCTGGTGGTGTGGGACCTGATGGCTGAGGGGTGATAATTGTTCCTGAACCTGGTGGAGTAGGACCTGATGGTTGTAGGGTAATAACTGTTCCTGAACCTGGTGGTATTGGACCTGATGGCTGAGGGGTGATAACTGTTCCTGAACCTGGTGGTATTGGACCTGATGGCTGAGGGGTAATAACTGTTCCTGAACCTGGTGGTATTGGACCTGATGGTTGACGGGTAATAGCTGTCCCTGAAATTGGTGGTATGGGAATGATGGCTGAGGGGAGATAACTTTTCTAGAAACTGGTGGTGTGGGACCTGATGGTTGAGGGGTGATAATTGTTCCTGAACCTGGTGTTATGGGACCTGAAGGCTGAGTGGTAATAACGGTTCCTGAACCTGGTGGTATGGGACCTGATGGTTGAAGGGGTGATAACTGTTTCTGAACCTGGTGGTGTGGGAACTGATGGTTAAAGGGTGATAACTGTTCCTGAACCTGGTGGTGTGGGACCTGATGGTTGACTGGTAATAACTGTTTCTGAACCTTGTGATGTGGGACCTGATGGCTGAGGTGAGATAACTGTTCCTGAACCTGGTGGTGTGGGACCTGATGGTTGAAGGGTGATAAATATTCCTAAACCTGGTGTTGTGGGACCTGATGGTTGGGGGTAATAACTGTTCCTGAGACGGGTGGTGTGGGACCTGATGGTTGACGAGTAATAACTGATCCTGAATCTGGTGGTGTGGGACTTGATGGCTGAGGGGAGGAACTGTCCTTGAAACTGGTGGAATGGGACCTGATGGCTGAGGGGTAATAAGTGTTCCTGAACCTGGTGGTGTGGGACCCGATGTTTGAGGCTTAATAACTGTCCGGGAACCTGGTGGTGTGGGACCCGATGGTTGAGGGGTGATAATTGTTCCTGAACCTGGTGTTTTGGGACCAGATGGTTGAAGGGAGACAACTGTTCCTGAACCTGGTGGTGTGGGACCTGATGGTTGACGGGTAATAACTGTTTCTGAACCTGGTGATGTGGGACCTGATGGCTGATGGGCGATAACTGTTCCTGAACCTGGTGGTGTGGGACCTGATGGCTGAGGGGTAATAACGGTTCCTGACCCTGATGTTGTGGGACCTGATGGTTGAGGGGTGATAACTGTTCCTGGACCTGGTGGTGTGGGATCTGATGGTTGAGGGGTGATAACTGTTTCTGAACCAGGTCCTGTGGGACCTGATGGTTGAAGGGTGATAACTCTTCCTGAACCTGGTGGTGTGGGACGTGATGGTTGATGGGTAATAACTGTCCCTGAAACTGGTGGTGTGGGACCTGATGGCTGAGGGGAGATAACTTTTCTTGAACCTGGTGGTGTGAGACCTAATGGTGGAGGGGTAATAACTGTTCTGGAACCTGGTGGTATGGGACCAGATGGTTGAAGGGGAATAACTGTTCCTGACACTGATGGTGTGGGACCTGATGGTTGAGGGGTAATAACTGTTCTTGAACCAGGTGCTGTGGGACTTGATGGTTGAAGGGTGATAACTATTCCTAAACCTGGTGTTGTGGGACCTGATGGTTGGGCGTAATAACTGTTCCTGAGATGGGTGGTGTGGGACCTGATGGCTGACGAGTAATAACTGTTCCTGAAACTGGTGGTGTGGGACCGGATGGTTGAGGCCTAATAACTGTCCCTGAACCTGGTGGTGTGGGACCTGATGGTTGAGGGGTGATAATTGTTCCTGAACCTGGTGTTCTGGGACCTGATGGTTGAAGGGTAATAACTGTTTCTGAACCTGGTGGTGTGGGACCTGATGGTCGAGGAGTAATAACTGTTTCTGAACCTGGTGATGTGGGACCTGATGGTTGGGGGTAATAACTGTTCTTGAGACGGGTGGTGTGGGACCTGATGGTTGACGAGTAATAACTGTTCCTGAAACTGGTGGTGTGGGACTTGACGGCTGAGGGGAGATAACTGTTCTTGAATCTGGTGGTGTGGGACCTGATGGCTGAGGGGTAATAAGTGTTCCTGAACCTGGTGGTGTGGGACCGGATGGTTGAGGCGTAATAACTGTCCCGGAACCTGGTGGTGTGGGACCTGATGGTTGAGGGGTGATAATTGTTCCTGAACCTGGTGTTGTGGGACCTGATGGTTGAAGGGAGATTACTGTTCCTGAACCTGGTGGTGTGGGACCTGATGGTTGACGGGTAATAACTGTTTCTGAACCTGGTGATGTGGGACCTGATGGCTGAGGGGTAATAACTTTTCCTGAACCTGGTGGAGTGGGAACCGGATGGTTGAGCCACAATTACTGTCTCTGAACCTGGTGTTGTGGGACCTGATGGTTGAGGAGTGATAATTGTTCCCGAACCTAGTAGTGTGGGACCAGATGTTTGAAGAATAATAACTGTTCCTGAACATGGTGGTATGGGACCTGATGGTTGAAGGGTAATAACTGTTCCTGAACCTGGAGGTGTGGGACCTGATGGTTGAGGGGTGATAATTGTTCCTGAACCTGGTGTTATGGGACCTGAAGGCTGAGGGGTAATAACAGTTCCTGAAACTTTTGGTATGGGACCTGATGGTTGAAGGGGAACAACTGTTCCTGATACAGATGGTGTGGGACCTGATGGTTGAGGTGTAATAACTGTTCCTGAACCTGGTGGTGTGGGATCTGATAGTTGAGGGGTGATAACTGTTTCTGAACCTGGTGGTGTGGGACCTGATGGTTGAAGGGTGATAACTATTCCTAAACCTGGTGGTGTGGGACCTGCTGGTTGAGGGGTGATAATTGTTCCTAAACCTGGTGTTATGGGACCTGAAGGCTGAGGGGTAATAACGGTTCCTGAACCTGGTGGTATGGGACCTGATGGTTGAAGGGGAACAACTGTTCCTGATACTGATGGTGTAGGACCTGATGGTTGAGGGGTAATAACTGTTCCTGAGACGGGTGGTGTGGGACCTGATGGTTGGGGGTAATAACTGTTCCTGAGACGGGTGGTGTGGGACCTGATGGTTGACGAGTAATAACTGTTCCTGAAACTGGTGGTGTGGGACTTGATGGCTGAGGGGAGATAACTGTTCTTGAACCTGGTGGTGTGGGACCTGATGGCTGAGGGGTAATAAGTGTTCCTGAACCTGATGTTGTGGGACCTGATGGTTGAGGGGTAATAACTGTTCCTGAAACTGGTGGTGTGGGACCTGAGGGTTGAGGGGAGATAACTGTTCTTGAACCTGGTGCTGTGGGAACTGATGGATGAAGGGTGATAACTGTTCCTGAACCTGGTGGAGTGGGACCGGATGGTTGAAGCGTAATAACTGTCTCTGAACATGGTGGTGTGGGACCTGATGGTTGAAGGGTAATAACTGTTCCTGAACCTGGTCGTGTGGGACCTGATGTTTGAGGTGTAATAAATGTTCTTGAACCTGGTGGTATGGGACCTGATGGTTGAAGGGTAATGACTGTTCCCGAACCTGGTGTTGTGGGAACTGATGGCTGAGGGGTGATAATAGCTCCTGAACCTGGTGGTGTAGGACCTGACGGTTGAAGGGTGATAACTGTTCCTGAACCTGGTGGTGTGGGACGTGATGGTTGACGGGTAATAACTGTCCCTGAAACTGGTGGTGTGGGACCTGATGGCTGAGGGGAACTAACTTTTCTTGAAGCTGGTGGTGTGAGACCTAATGGTGGAGGGGTAGTAACCGTTCTGGAACCTGGTGGTATGGGACCTGATGGTTGAGGTGTAATAACTGTTCTTGAACCTGGTGCTATGGGACCTGATGGTTGAAGGGTAATGACTGTCCCCGAACCTGGTGGTGTGGGACCTGATGGCTGAGGGGTGATAATTGTTCCTGAACCTGGTGGTGTAGGACCTGATGGTTGTAGGGAAATAACTGTTCCTGAACCTGGTGGTATTGGACCTGATGGCTGAGGGGTGATAACTGTTCCTGAACCTGGTCGTGTGGGACCTGATGGTTGAGGTGTAATAACTGTTCTTGAACCTGGTGCTATGGGACCTGATGGTTGAAGGGTAATGAATGTCCCCGAACCTGGTGGTGTGGGACCTGATGGCTGAGGGGTGATAATTGTTCCTGAACCTGGTGGAGTAGGACCTGATGGTTGTAGGGTAATAACTGTTCCTGAACCTGGTGGTATTGGACCTGATGGCTGAGGGGTGATAACTGTTCCTGAACCTGGTGGTATTGGACCTGATGGCTGAGGGGTAATAACTGTTCCTGAACCTGGTGGTATTGGACCTGATGGTTGACGGGTAATAGCTGTCCCTGAAATTGGTGGTATGGGAATGATGGCTGAGGGGAGATAACTTTTCTAGAAACTGGTGGTGTGGGACCTGATGGTTGAGGGGTGATAATTGTTCCTGAACCTGGTGTTATGGGACCTGAAGGCTGAGTGGTAATAACGGTTCCTGAACCTGGTGGTATGGGACCTGATGGTTGAAGGGGTGATAACTGTTTCTGAACCTGGTGGTGTGGGAACTGATGGTTGAAGGGTGATAACTGTTCCTGAAACTGGTGGTGTGGGACCTGATGGTTGACTGGTAATAACTGTTTCTGAACCTTGTGATGTGGGACCTGATGGCTGAGGTGAGATAACTGTTCCTGAACCTGGTGGTGTGGGACCTGATGGTTGAAGGGTGATAAATATTCCTAAACCTGGTGTTGTGGGACCTGATGGTTGGGGGTAATAACTGTTCCTGAGACGGGTGGTGTGGGACCTGATGGTTGACGAGTAATAACTGATCCTGAATCTGGTGGTGTGGTACTTGATGGCTGAGGGGAGATAACTGTCCTTGAAACTGGTGGAATGGGACCTGATGGCTGAGGGGTAATAAGTGTTCCTGAACCTGGTGGTGTGGGACCCGATGTTTGAGGCTTAATAACTGTCCGGGAACCTGGTGGTGTGGTACCCGATGGTTGAGGGGTGATAATTGTTCCTGAACCTGGTGTTTTGGGACCAGATGGTTGAAGGGAGACAACTGTTCCTGAACCTGGTGGTGTGGGACCTGATGGTTGACGGGTAATAACTGTTTCTGAACCTGGTGATGTGGGACCTGATGGCTGATGGGCGATAACTGTTCCTGAACCTGGTGGTGTGGGACCTGATGGCTGAGGGGTAATAACGGTTCCTGACCCTGATGTTGTGGGACCTGATGGTTGAGGGTTAATAACTGTTCCTGAACCTGGTGGTGTGGGACCTGACTGTTGAAGGGTGATAACTGTTCCTGAACCTGGTGCTGTGGGACGTGATGGTTGACGGGTAATAACTGTCCCTGACACTGATGGTGTGGGTCCTGATGGTTGAGGGTTAATAACTGTTCCTGAACCTGGTGGTGTGGGATCTGATGGTTGAGGGGTGATAACTGTTTCTGAACCAGGTCCTGTGGGACCTGATGGTTGAAGGGTGATAACTCTTCCTGAACCTGGTGGTGTGGGACGTGATGGTTGATGGGTAATAACTGTCCCTGAAACTGGTGGTGTGGGACCTGATGGCTGAGGGGAGATAACTTTTCTTGAACCTGGTGGTGTGAGACCTAATGGTGGAGGGGTAATAACTGTTCTGGAACCTGGTGGTATGGGACCAGATGGTTGAAGGGGAATAACTGTTCCTGACACTGATGGTGTGGGACCTGATGGTTGAGGGGTAATAACTGTTCTTGAACCAGGTGCTGTGGGACTTGATGGTTGAAGGGTGATAACTATTCCTAAACCTGGTGTTGTGGGACCTGATGGTTGGGCGTAATAACTGTTCCTGAGACGGGTGGTGTGGGACCTGATGGCTGACGAGTAATAACTGTTCCTGAAACTGGTGGTGTGGGACCGGATGGTTGAGGCCTAATAACTGTCCCTGAACCTGGTGGTGTGGGACCTGATGGTTGAGGGGTGATAATTGTTCCTGAACCTGGTGTTCTGGGACCTGATGGTTGAAGGGTAATAACTGTTTCTGAACCTGGTGGTGTGGGACCTGATGGTCGAGGAGTAATAACTGTTTCTGAACCTGGTGATGTGGGACCTGATGGTTGGGGGTAATAACTGTTCTTGAGACGGGTGGTGTGGGACCTGATGGTTGACGAGTAATAACTGTTCCTGAAACTGGTGGTGTGGGACTTGACGGCTGAGGGGAGATAACTGTTCTTGAACCTGGTGGTGTGGGACCTGATGGCTGAGGGGTAATAAGTGTTCCTGAACCTGGTGGTGTGGGACCGGATGGTTGAGGCGTAATAACTGTCCCGGAACCTGGTGGTGTGGGACCTGATGGTTGAGGGGTGATAATTGTTCCTGAACCTGGTGTTGTGGGACCTGATGGTTGAAGGGAGATTACTGTTCCTGAACCTGGTGGTGTGGGACCTGATGGTTGACGGGTAATAACTGTTTCTGAACCTGGTGATGTGGGACCTGATGGCTGAGGGGTAATAACTTTTCCTGAACCTGGTGGAGTGGGAACCGGATGGTTGAGCCACAATTACTGTCTCTGAACCTGGTGTTGTGGGACCTGATGGTTGAGGAGTGATAATTGTTCCCGAACCTAGTAGTGTGGGACCAGATGTTTGAAGAATAATAACTGTTCCTGAACATGGTGGTATGGGACCTGATGGTTGAAGGGTAATAACTGTTCCTGAACCTGGAGGTGTGGGACCTGATGGTTGAGGGGTGATAATTGTTCCTGAACCTGGTGTTATGGGACCTGAAGGCTGAGGGGTAATAACAGTTCCTGAAACTTTTGGTATGGGACCTGATGGTTGAAGGGGAACAACTGTTCCTGATACAGATGGTGTGGGACCTGATGGTTGAGGTGTAACAACTGTTCCTGAACCTGGTGGTGTGGGATCTGATAGTTGAGGGGTGATAACTGTTTCTGAACCTGGTGGTGTGGGACCTGATGGTTGAAGGGTGATAACTATTCCTAAACCTGGTGGTGTGGGACCTGCTGGTTGAGGGGTGATAATTGTTCCTAAACCTGGTGTTATGGGACCTGAAGGCTGAGGGGTAATAACGGTTCCTGAACCTGGTGGTATGGGACCTGATGGTTGAAGGGGAACAACTGTTCCTGATACTGATGGTGTAGGACCTGATGGTTGAGGGGTAATAACGGTTCCTGAACCTGGTGGTATGGGACCTGATGGTTGAAGGGGAACAACTGTTCCTGATACTGATGGTGTAGGACCTGATGGTTGACGAGTAATAACTGTTCCTGAAACTGGTGGTGTGGGACTTGATGGCTGAGGGGAGATAACTGTTCTTGAACCTGGTGGTGTGGGACCTGATGGCTGAGGGGTAATAAGTGTTCCTGAACCTGATGTTGTGGGACCTGATGGTTGAGGGGTAATAACTGTTCCTGAAACTGGTGGTGTGGGACCTGATGTTTGAGGGGAGATAACTGTTCTTGAACCTGGTGCTGTGGGAACTGATGGATGAAGGGTGATAACTGTTCCTGAACCTGGTGGAGTGGGACCGGATGGTTGAAGCGTAATAACTGTCTCTGAACCTGGTGGTGTGGGACCTGATGGTTGAAGGGTAATAACTGTTCCTGAACCTGGTCGTGTGGGACCTGATGTTTGAGGTGTAATAAATGTTCTTGAACCTGGTGGTATGGGACCTGATGGTTGAAGGGTAATGACTGTTCCCGAACCTGGTGTTGTGGGAACTGATGGCTGAGGGGTGATAATAGCTCCTGAACCTGGTGGTGTAGGACCTGACGGTTGAAGGGTGATAACTGTTCCTGAACCTGGTGGTGTGGGACGTGATGGTTGACGGGTAATAACTGTCCCTGAAACTGGTGGTGTGGGACCTGATGGCTGAGGGGAACTAACTTTTCTTGAAGCTGGTGGTGTGAGACCTAATGGTGGAGGGGTAGTAACCGTTCTGGAACCTGGTGGTATGGGACCAGATGGTTGAAGGGGAATAAATGTTCCTGACACTGATGGTGTGGGACCTGATGGTTGAGGGGTAATAACTGTTCCTGAACCTGGTGGTGTGGGACATGATGGTTGAGGAGTAATAACTGTCCCTGAATATGGTGGTGTGGGACCTGATGGTTGAAGGGTAATAACTCTTCCTGAACCTGGTGGTGTGGGAATTGATGGTTGAGGGGTAATAACTGTTCCCGAACCTGGTGGTGTGGGACATGATGGTTGAGGGGTGACAATTGTTTCTGAACCTGGTGGTGTGGGACCTGGTGGTTGAAGGGTAACGACTGTTCCCGAACCTGGTGGAGTGGGACCGGATGGTTGAGGCGTAATAACTGTCTCTGAACCTGGTGGTGTGGGACCTGATGGTTGAGGAGTGATAATTGTTCCTGAACCTGGTGGTGTGGGACCTGATGGTTGAAGGGAAATAACTGTTCCTGAACCTGGTCGTGTGGGACCTGATGGTTGAGGTGTAATAACTGTTTTTGAACCTGGTGGTATGGGACCTGATGGTTGAAGGGTAATGACTGTTCACGAACCTGGTGGTGTGGGACCTGATGGCTGAGGGGTGATAATTGTTCTGGAACCTGGTGGTGTAGGACCTGATGGTTGAAGGGTGATAACTGTTCCTGAACCTGGTGGTGTGGGACGTGATGTTTGACGGGTAATAACTGTCCCTGAAACTGGTGTTGTGGGACCTGATGGCTGAGGGGAGATAACTTTTCTTGAACATGGTGGTGTGGTACCTGATGGTTGAGGGGTAATAACTGTGCAGGAACCTGCTGGTATAGGACCTGATGGTTGAAGGGTAATAACTGTTCCTGAACCTGGTGGTCTGGGACCTGATGGTTGCAGGGTAATAACTCTTCCTGAACCTGGTGGTGTGGGACCAAATTGGTTAGGGGTAATAACGGTTCCTGAACCTGGTGGTATGGGACCTGATGGTTGAAGGGGAACAACTGTTCCTGATACTGATGGTGTGGGACCTGATGGTTGAGGTGTAATAACTGTTCTTGAACCTGGTGGTATGGGACCTGATGGTTGAGGGGTGATAACTGTTCCTGAACCTGGTGGTGTGGGACCTGATGGTTGAGGGGTGATAATTGTTCCTGAACCTGGTGTTCTGCGACCAGATGGTTGAAGGGGAATAACTGTTCTTGAACCTGGTGGTATGGGACCTGATGGCTGAGGGGAGATAACTTTTCTTGAACCTGGTGGTATGGGACCTAATGGTGGAGGGGTAATAACTGTTCTGGAACCTGGTGGTATGGGACCAGATGGTTGAAGGGGAATAACTGTTCCGGACTCTGATGGTGTGGGATCTGATGGTTGAAGGGTAATAACTGTTCTTGAACCTGGTGGTGTGGGACCTGATGGTTGAGGGGTGATAACTGTTCCTGAACCTGGTGGTGTGGGACCTGATGGTTGAGGGGTGATAATTGTTCCTGAACCTGGTGTTCTGGGACCTGATGGTTCAACGGTAATAACTGTTTCTGAACCTGGTGGTGTGGGACCTGATGGGTGAGGGGTGATAATTGTTCCTGATCCTGGAGTTGTGGGACCTGATGGTTCAAGGGTAATAACTGTTTCCGAACCTGGTGGTGTGGGACCTGATGGTTGTGGAGTAATAACTGTTCCCGAACCTGGTGGTGTGGGACATGATGGTTGAGGGGTGATAACTGTTTCTGAACCTGGTGGTGTGGGAACTGATGGTTGAAGGGTGATAACTGTTCCTGAAACTGGTGGTGTGGGACCTGATGGTTGACTGGTAATAACTGTTTCTGAACCTGGTGGTGTGGGACCTGATGGTTGAAGGGTGATAAATATTCCTAAACCTGGTGTTGTGGGACCTGATGGTTGGGAGTAATAACTGTTCCTGAGACGGGTGGTGTGGGACCTGATGGTTGACGAGTAATAACTGATCCTGAATCTGGTGGTGTGGGACTTGATGGCTGAGGGGAGATAACTGTTCTTGAAACTGGTGGAATCGGACCTGATGGCTGAGGGGTAATAAGTGTTCCTGAACCTGGTGGTGTGGGACCCGATGTTTGAGGCTTAATAACTGTCCGGGAAACTGGTGGTGTGGGACCTGATGGTTGAGGGGTGATAATTGTTCCTGAACCTGGTGTTTTGGGACCAGATGGTTGAAGGGAGACAACTGTTCCTGAACCTGGTGGTGTGGGACCTGATGGTTGACGGGTAATAACTGTTTCTGAACCTGGTGATGTGGGACCTGATGGCTGAGGGGCGATAACTGTTCCTGAACCTGGTGGTGTGGGACCTGATGGCTGAGGGGTAATAACGGTTCCTGACCGTGATGTTGTGGGACCTGATGGTTGAGGGTTAATAACTGTTCCTGAACCTGGTGGTGTGGGACCTGATGGTTGAAGGGTGATAAATGTTCCTGAACCTGGTGGAGTGGGACCGGATGGTTGAAGCGTAATAACTGTCTCTGAACCTGGTGGTGTGGGACCTGATGGTTGAAGCGTAATAACTGTTCCTGAACCTGGTGGTGTGGGTCCTGATGGCTGAGGGGAGATAACTTTTCTTGAACCTGGTGGTGTGGGACCTAATGGTGGAGGGGTAATAACTGTTCTGGAACCTGGTGGTATGGGACCAGATGGTTGAAGGGGAATAACTGTTCCTGACACTGATGGTGTGGGACCTGATGGTTGAGGGGTAATAAGTATTCTTGAACCTGGTGGTGTGGGACCTGATGGTTGAGGGGTGATAACTGTTCCTGAACCTGGTGGTGTGGGACCTGATGGTTGAGGGGTGATAATTGTTCCTGAACCTGGTGTTCTGGGACCTGATGGTTCAACGGTAATAACTGTTTCCGAACCTGGTGGTGTGGGACCTGATGGTTGTGGAGTAATAACTGTTCCTGAACCTGGTGGTGTGGGATCTGATGGTTGAGGGGTGATAACTGTTTCTGAACCTGGTGGTGTGGGAACTGATGGCTGAAGGGTGATAACTGTTCCTGAACCTGGTGGTGTGGGACCTGATGGTTGACTGGTAATAACTATTTCTGAACCTTGTGATGTGGGACCTGATGGCTGAGGGGAGATAACTGTTCCTGAACCTGGTGGTGTGGGACCTGATGGTTGAAGGGTGATAATTGTTCCTGAACCTGGTGTTCTGGGACCTGATGGTTCAACGGTAATAACTGTTTCTGAACCTGGTGGTGTGGGACCTGATGGGTGAGGGGTGATAATTGTTCCTGATCCTGGAGTTGTGGGACCTGATGGTTCAAGTGTAATAACTGTTTCTGAACCTGGTGGTGTGGGACCTGATGGTTGTGGGGTGATAATTGTTCCTGAACCTGGAGTTGTGGGACCTGATGGTTGAAGGGTAATAACTGTTTCCGAACCTGGTGGTGTGGGACCTGATGGTTGTGGAGTAATAACTGTTCCTGAACCTGGTGGTGTGGGATCTGATGGTTGAGGGGTGATAACTGTTTCTGAACCTGGTGGTGTGGGAACTGATGGTTGAAGGGTGATAACTGTTCCTGAACCTGGTGGTGTGGGACCTGATGGTTGACTGGTAATAACTTTTTCTGAACCTTGTGATGTGGGACCTGATGGCTGAGGGGAGATAACTGTTCCTGAACCTGGTGGTGTGGGTCCGGATGGTTGAAGGGTGATAAATAATCCTAAACCTGGTGTTGTGGGACCTGATGGTTGGGGGTAATAACTGTTCCTGAGACGGGTGGTGTGGACCTGATGGTTGACGAGTAATAACTGTTCCTGAATCTGGTGGTGTGGGACTTGATGGCTGAGGGGAGATAACTGTTCTTGAAACTGGTGGAATGGGACCTGATGGCTGAGGGGTAATAAGTGTTCCTGAACCTGGTGGTGTGGGACCCGATGTTTGAGGCTTAATAACTGTCCGGGAACCTGGTGGTGTGGGACCTGATGGTTGAGGGGTGATAATTGTTCCTGAACCTGGTGTTTTGGGACCAGATGGTTGAAGGGAGACAACTGTTCCTGAACCTGGTGGTGTGGGACCTGATGGTTGACGGGTAATAACTGTTTCTGAACCTGGTGATGTGGGACCTGATGGCTGATGGGCGATAACTGTTCCTGAACCTGGTGGTGTGGGACCTGATGGCTGAGGGGTAATAACGGTTCCTGACCCTGATGTTGTGGGACCTGATGGTTGAGGGTTAATAACTGTTCCTGATCCTGGTGGTGTGGGACCTGATGGTTGAAGGGTGATAAATGTTCCTGAACCTGGTGGAGTGGGACCGGATGGTTGAAGCGTAATAAATGTCTCTGAACCTGGTGGTGTGGGACCTGATGGTTGAAGCGTAATAACTGTTCCTGAACCTGGTCGTGTGGGACCTGATGGTTGAGGTGTAATAACTGTTCCTGAATCTGGTGGTGTGGGACTTGATGGCTGAGGGGAGATAACTGTTCTTGAAACTGGTGGAATGGGACCTGATGGCTGAGGGGTAATAAGTGTTCCTGAACCTGGTGGTGTGGGACCCGATGTTTGAGGCTTAATAACTGTCCGGGAACCTGGTGGTGTGGGACCTGATGGTTGAGGGGTGATAATTGTTCCTGAACCTGGTGTTTTGGGACCAGATGGTTGAAGGGAGAAAACTGTTCCTGAACCTGGTGGTGTGGGACCTGATGGTTGACGGGTAATAACTGTTTCTGAACCTGGTGATGTGGGACCTGATGGCTGAGGGGCGATAACTGTTCCTGAACCTGGTGGTGTGGGACCTGATGGCTGAGGGGTAATAACGGTTCCTGACCCTGATGTTGTGGGACCTGATGGTTGAGGGTTAATAACTGTTCCTGAACCTGGTGGTGTGGGACCTGATGGTTGAAGGGTGATAAATGTTCCTGAACCTGGTGGAGTGGGACCGGATGGTTGAAGCGTAATAAATGTCTCTGAACCTGGTGGTGTGGGACCTGATGGTTGAAGCGTAATAACTGTTCCTGAACCTGGTCGTGTGGGACCTGATGGTTGAGGTGTAATAAATGTTCTTGAACCAAGTGGTATGGGACCTGATGGTTGAAGGGTGATAACTGTCCCTGAAACTGGTGGTGTGGGTCCTGATGGCTGAGGGGAGATAACTTTTCTTGAAACTGGTGGTGTGCGACCTAATGGTGGAGGGGTCATAACTGTTCTGGAACCTGGTGGTATGGGACCAGATGGTTGAAGGGGAATAACTGTTCCTAACACTGATGGTGTGGGACCTGATGGTTGAGGGGTAATAACTATTCTTGAACCTGGTGGTGTGGGACCTGATGGTTGAGGGGTGATAACTGTTCCTGAACCTGGTGGTGTGGGACCTGATGGTTGAGGGGTTATAATTGTTCCTGAACCTGGTGTTCTGGGACCTGATGGTTCAACGGTAATAACTGTTTCTGAACCTGGTGGTGTGGGACCTGATGGGTGAGGGGTGATAATTGTTCCTGATCCTGGAGTTGTGGGACCTGATGGTTGAAGGGTAATAACTGTTTCTGAACCTGGTGGTGCGGGACCTGATGGTTGTGGGGTGATAATTGTTCCTGAACCTGGAGTTGTGGGACCTGATGGTTGAAGGGTAATAACTGTTTCCGAACCTGGTGGTGTGGGACCTGATGGTTGAGGGGTGATAACTGTTTCTGAACCTGGTGGTGTGGGAACTGATGGTTGAAGGGTGATAACTGTTCCTGAACCTGGTGGTGTGGGACCTGATGGTTGACTGGTAATAACTGTTTCTGAACCTTGTGATGTGGGACCTGATGGCTGAGGGGAGATAACTGTTCCTGAACCTGGTGGTGTGGGACCTGATGGTTGAAGGGTGATAAATATTCCTAAACCTGGTGTTGTGGGACCTGATGGTTGGGGGTAATAACTGTTCCTGAGACGGGTGGTGTGGGACCTGATGGTTGACGAGTAATAACTGTTCCTGAATCTGGTGGTGTGGGACTTGATGGCTGAGGAGAGATAACTGTTCTTGAAACTGGTGGAATGGGACCTGATGGCTGAGGGGTAATAAGTGTTCCTGAAACTGGTGGTGTGGGACCCGATGTTTGAGGCGTAATAACTGTCCGGGAACCTGGTGGTGTGGGACCTGATGGTTGAGGGGTGATAATTGTTCCTGAACCTGGTGTTTTGGGACCAGATAGTTGAAGGGAGACAACTGTTCCTGAACCTGGTTTTGTGGGACCTGATGGTTGACAGGTAATAACTGTTTCTGAACCTGGTGATGTGGGACCTGATGGCTGAGGGGCGATAACTGTTCCTGAACCTGGTGGTGTGGGACCTGATGGCTGAGGGGTAATAACTTTTCCTGAACCTGGTGGAGTGGGAACCGGATGGTTGAGGCACAATAACTGTCTCTGAACCTGGTGGTGTGGGACCTGATGGTTGAAGGGTAATAAATGTTCCTGACCCTGATGTTGTGGGACCTGATGGTTGAGGGGTAATAACTGTTCCTGAACCTGGTGGTGTGGGACCTGATGGTTGAGGGGTGATAACTGTTCCTGAACCTGGTGGTGTGGGACCTGATGGTTGAAGGGTGATAACTGTTCCTGAACCTGGTGGGGTGGGACATGATGGTTGACGGGTAATAACTGTTTCTGAGCCTGGTGATGTCGGACCTGATGGCTTAGGGGAGATAAATGTTCCTGAACCTGGTGGTGTGGGACCTGATGGCTGAGGGGTAATAACTGTTCCTGAACCTGGTGGTGTGGGACCAGATGGTTGAGGCGTGATAATTGTTCCTGAACCTGGTGTTGTGGGACCTGATGCTTGAAGGGTAATGACTGTTCCCGAACCTGGCGGTGTGGGACCTTATGGCTGAGGGGTGATAATTGTACCTGAACCTGGTGGTGTAGGACCTGATGGTTGAAGGGTGAAAACTGTTCCTGAACCTGGTGGTGTGGGACGAGATGGTTGACGGGTAATAACTGTTCTGGAACCTGGTGGTATGGGACCTGATGGTTGAAGGCTAATAACTGTTCCTGACACGGGTGGTGTGGGACCTGATGGTTGAGGGGTGATAATTGTTCCTGAACCTGGTGGTGTAGGTCCTGATGGTTGTAGGGTAATAACTGTTCCTGAACCTGGTGGTGTGGGACCTGGTGGCTGAGGGGTGATAACTATTCCTGAACATCGTTGTGTGGGACCTGATTGTTGAAGGGTAATAACGGTTCCTGAACCTGGTAGTGTAGGACCTGATGGTTGAAGGGTAATAACTGTTCCCGAACCTTGTGGTGTGGGACCTGATGGTTGAAGGGTGATAATTGTTCCTGAACCTGGTGGTGTAGGTCCTGATGGTTGTAGGGTAATAACTGTTCCAGAACCTGGTGGTGTGGGACCTGATGGTTGACGGGTAATAACTGTTTCTGAACCTGGTGATGTGGGAACTGATGGCTGAGGGGAGATAACTGTTCCTGAACCTGGTGGTGTGGGACCTCATGGCTGAGGGGAGATAACTGTTCATGAACCTGGTGGTGTGGGACCTGATGGTTGAAGGGTAATTACTGTTCCCGAACCTGGTGGTGTGGGACCTGATGGTTGAGGGGTGACAATTGTTCCTGAAGCTGGTGGTGTGGGACCTGGTGGCTGAGGGGTAATAACTGTTCCTGAACCTGGTGGTTTAGGATCTGATGGTTGAAGGGTAATAACTGTTCCTGAACATGGTGGTATGGAACCTGATGGCTGAGGGGTAATAACGGTTCCTGAACTTGGTGGTACGGGACCTGATGGTTGAAGGGTAATAAATGTTCCTGACCCTGATGTTGTGGGACCTGATGGTTGAGGGGTAATAACTGTTCCTAAACCTGGTGGTGTGGGACCTGATGGTTGAGGGGTGATAACTGTTCCTGAACCTGGTGGTGTGGGACCTGATGGTTGAAGGGTGATAACTGTTCCTGAACCTGGTGGTGTGGGACATGATGGCTGACGGGTAATAACTGTTTCTGAACCTGGTGATGTGGGACCTGATGGCTTAGGGGAGATAAATGTTCCTGAATCTGGTGGTGTGGGACCTGATGGCTGAGGGGTAATAACTGTTCCTGAACCTGGTGGAGTGGGGCCGGATGGTTGAGACGTAATAACTCTCTCTGAACCTGGTGGTGTAGGACCTGATGGTTGAAGGGTGATAACTGTTCCTGAACCTGGTGGTGTGGGACGTGATGGTTGATGGGTAATAACTGTCCCTGAAACTTGTGGTCTGGGACCTGATGACAGAGGGGAGATAGCTTTTCTTGAACCTGGTGGTGTGGGACCTGATGGTTGAGGGGTAAAAACTGTTATGGTACCTGGGGGTATGGGACCTGATGGTTGAAGGCTAATAACTGTTCCTGAACCTGAGGAGTGGGACCTGATGGTTGAGGGGTGATAATTGTTCCTGAGCCTGTTGGTGTGGGACCTGATGGCTGAGGGGTGATAACTGTTCCTGAACCTGTTGGTGTGGCAGCTGATGGTTGTAGGGAAATAACTGTTCCTGAACCAGGAGGTGTGGGACATGATGGTTGTGGGGTGATAACTGTTCCTGAACCTGGTGGTGTGGGACCTGATGGTTGAAGGGTAATAACTGTTCCTGAAACTGGTGGTGTGGGACATGATGGCTGAGGGGCGATAACTGTTCCTGAACCTGTTGGTGTGTCACCTGATGGTTGTCGGGTAATAATTGTTCCTGAACCTGGTGGTGTGGGACCTGCTGGTTGTAGTGTTATAAATGTTCCTGAACCCGGTGGTGTGGGACCTCGTGGCTGAGGGGAGATAACTGTTCTTGAACCTGGTGGTGTGGGACCTGATGGCTGAGGGGTAATAACTGTTCCTGAACCTGGTAGTGTGGGAACTGATGGTTGAAGGTTTATAACTGTTCCTGAACCTGGTCGTGTGGGACCTGATGGTTGAGGTGTAATAACTGTTCTTGAACCATGTGGTATGGGACCTGATGGTTGAAGGGTAATGACTGTTCCCGAACCTGGTGGTGTGGGACCTGATGGCTGAGGGGTGATAACTTTTCCTGAACCTGTTGGTGTGGCACCTGATGGTTGTCGGGTAATAATTGTTCCTGAACCTGGTGGTGTGGGACCTGATGGTTGAGGGGTAAAAACTGTTCTGGAACCTGGTGGTATGGGACCTGATGGTTGAAGGCTAATAACTGTTCCTGAACCTGGTGGTGTGGGACCTGATGGTTGAGGAGTGATAATTGTTCCTGAAACTGGTGGTGTAGGTCCTGATGGTTGTAGGGTAATAACTGTTCCTGAACCTGATGGTGTGGGACCTGATGGCTGAGGGGTGATAACTGTTCCTGAACCTGTTGGTGTGGCAGCTGATGGTTGTAGGGAAATAACGGTTCCTGAACCAGGTGGTGTGGGACATGATGGTTGTGGGGTGATAACTGTTTCTGAACATCGTTGTGTGGGACCTGATGGTTGATGGGTAATAAATGTTCCTGAACCTGGTGGTGTGGGACCTGATGGTTGAAGGGTAATAACTGTTCCTGAAACTGGTGGTGTGGGACATGATGGCTGAGGGGTGATAACTGTTCCTGAACCTGTTGGTGTGTCACCTGATGGTTGTCGGGTAATAACTGTTCCTGAACCTGGTGGTGTGGGATCTGCTGGTTGTAGTGATATAACTGTTCCTGAACCCGGTGGTGTGGGACCTCATGGCTGAGGGGAGATAACTGTTCTTGAACCTGGTGGTGTGGGACCTGATGGCTGAGTGGTAATAACTGTCCCTGAACCTGGTGGTGTGGGAATTGATGGTTGAGGGGTATTAACTGTTCTTGAACCTGGTGGTATGTCACTTGTTGGTTGATGGGTAATTACTGTTCCCGAACCTGGTGGTGTGGGACCTGATGGTTGAGGGGTGACAATTGTTCCTGAACCTGGTGGTTTAGGATCTGATGGTTGAAGGGTAATAACTGTTCCTGAACATGGTGGTATGGAACCTGATGGCTGAGGGGTAATAACGGTTCCTGAACTTGGTGGTACGGGACCTGATGGTTGAAGGGTAATAAATGTTCCTGACCCTGATGTTGTGGGACCTGATGGTTGAGGGGTAATAACTGTTCCTAAACCTGGTGGTGTGGGACCTGATGGTTGAGGGGTGATAACTGTTCCTGAACCTGGTGGTGTGGGACCTGATGGTTGAAGGGTGATAACTGTTCCTGAACCTGGTGGTGTGGGACATGATGGCTGACGGGTAATAACTGTTTCTGAACCTGGTGATGTGGGACCTGATGGCTTAGGGGAGATAAATGTTCCTGAATCTGGTGGTGTGGGACCTGATGGCTGAGGGGTAATAACTGTTCCTGAACCTGGTGGAGTGGGGCCGGATGGTTGAGACGTAATAACTCTCTCTGAACCTGGTGGTGTAGGACCTGATGGTTGAAGGGTGATAACTGTTCCTGAACCTGGTGGTGTGGGACGTGATGGTTGATGGGTAATAACTGTCCCTGAAACTTGTGGTCTGGGACCTGATGACAGAGGGGAGATAGCTTTTCTTGAACCTGGTGGTGTGGGACCTGATGGTTGAGGGGTAAAAACTGTTATGGTACCTGGGGGTATGGGACCTGATGGTTGAAGGCTAATAACTGTTCCTGAACCTGAGGAGTGGGACCTGATGGTTGAGGGGTGATAATTGTTCCTGAGCCTGTTGGTGTGGGACCTGATGGCTGAGGGGTGATAACTGTTCCTGAACCTGTTGGTGTGGCAGCTGATGGTTGTAGGGAAATAACTGTTCCTGAACCAGGAGGTGTGGGACATGATGGTTGTGGGGTGATAACTGTTCCTGAACCTGGTGGTGTGGGACCTGATGGTTGAAGGGTAATAACTGTTCCTGAAACTGGTGGTGTGGGACATGATGGCTGAGGGGCGATAACTGTTCCTGAACCTGTTGGTGTGTCACCTGATGGTTGTCGGGTAATAATTGTTCCTGAACCTGGTGGTGTGGGACCTGCTGGTTGTAGTGTTATAAATGTTCCTGAACCCGGTGGTGTGGGACCTCGTGGCTGAGGGGAGATAACTGTTCTTGAACCTGGTGGTGTGGGACCTGATGGCTGAGGGGTAATAACTGTTCCTGAACCTGGTAGTGTGGGAACTGATGGTTGAAGGTTTATAACTGTTCCTGAACCTGGTCGTGTGGGACCTGATGGTTGAGGTGTAATAACTGTTCTTGAACCATGTGGTATGGGACCTGATGGTTGAAGGGTAATGACTGTTCCCGAACCTGGTGGTGTGGGACCTGATGGCTGAGGGGTGATAACTTTTCCTGAACCTGTTGGTGTGGCACCTGATGGTTGTCGGGTAATAATTGTTCCTGAACCTGGTGGTGTGGGACCTGATGGTTGAGGGGTAAAAACTGTTCTGGAACCTGGTGGTATGGGACCTGATGGTTGAAGGCTAATAACTGTTCCTGAACCTGGTGGTGTGGGACCTGATGGTTGAGGAGTGATAATTGTTCCTGAAACTGGTGGTGTAGGTCCTGATGGTTGTAGGGTAATAACTGTTCCTGAACCTGATGGTGTGGGACCTGATGGCTGAGGGGTGATAACTGTTCCTGAACCTGTTGGTGTGGCAGCTGATGGTTGTAGGGAAATAACGGTTCCTGAACCAGGTGGTGTGGGACATGATGGTTGTGGGGTGATAACTGTTTCTGAACATCGTTGTGTGGGACCTGATGGTTGATGGGTAATAAATGTTCCTGAACCTGGTGGTGTGGGACCTGATGGTTGAAGGGTAATAACTGTTCCTGAAACTGGTGGTGTGGCACCTGATGGTTGTCGGGTAATAATTGTTCCTGAACCTGGTGGTGTGGGACCTGATGGTTGAGGGGTAAAAACTGTTCTGGAACCTGGTGGTATGGGACCTGATGGTTGAAGGCTAATAACTGTTCCTGAACCCGGTGGTGTGGGACCTCATGGCTGAGGGGAGATAACTGTTCTTGAACCTGGTGGTGTGGGACCTGATGGCTGAGTGGTAATAACTGTCCCTGAACCTGGTGGTGTGGGACCTGATGGTTGAAGGGTAATAACTCTTCCTGAACCTGGTGGTGAGGGAATTGATGGTTGAGGGGTATTAACTTTTCTTGAACCTGGTGGTATGTCACTTGTTGGTTGATGGGTAATTACTGTTCCCGAACCTGGTGGTGTGGGACCTGATGGTTGAGGGGTGACAATTGTTCCTGAACCTGGTGGTGTGGGACCTGGTGGCTGAGGGGTAATAACTGTTCCTGAACCTGGTGGTGCAGGATCTGATGGTTGAAGGGTAATATCTGTTCCTGAACCTGGTGGTATGGGACAAGATGGTTGAAGGGTAATAAATGTTACTGACCCTGATGTTGTGGGACCTGATGGTTGAGGGGTAATAACTGTTCTTGCACCTGGTGGTGTGGTACCTGATGGTTGAGGGGTGATAACTGTTCCTGAACCTGGTGGTGTGGGACCTGATGGTTGAAGGGTGATAACTGTTCCTGAACCTGGTGGTGTGGGACCTGATGATTGAAGGGTAATAACTCTTCCTGAACCTGGTGGTGTGGGAATTGATGGTTGAGGGGTATTAACTGTTCTTGAACCTGGTGGTATGTCACTTGTTGGTTGATGGGTAATTACTGTTCCCGAACCTGGTGGTGTGGGACCTGATGGTTGAGGGGTGACAATTGTTCCTGAACCTGGTGGTGTGGGACCTGGTGGCTGAGGGGTAATAACTGTTCCTGAACCTGGTGGTGCAGGATCTGATGGTTGAAGGGTAATATCTGTTCCTGAACCTGGTGGTATGGGACCTGATGGTTGAAGGGTAATAAATGTTACTGACCCTGATGTTGTGGGACCTGATGGTTGAGGGGTAATAACTGTTCTTGCACCTGGTGGAATGGGACCGGATGGTTGAGGCGTAATAACTCTCTCTGAACCTGGTGGTGTGGGACCAGATGGTTGAGGAGTGATAATTGTTCCTGAACCTGGTGGTGTTGGACCTGATGGTTGAAGGTTAATAACTGTCCCTGAACCTGGCAGTGTGGGAACTGATGGTTGAAGGGTAATAACTGTTCCTGAACCTGGTTGTGTGGGACCTGATGGTTGAGGTGTAATAACTGTTCTTGAACCAAGTGGTATGGGACCTGATGGTTGAAGGGTAATGACTGTTCCCGAACCTGGTGGTGTGGAACCAGATGGCTGAGGGGTGATAACTGTTCCTGAACCTGTTTGTGTGACACCTGATGGTTGTCGGGTAATAATTGTTCCTGAACCTGGTGGTGTGGGACGTGCTGGTTGTAGTGTTATAAATGTTCCTGAACCCTGTGGTGTGGACCTCATGGCTGAGGGGAGATAACTGTTCTTGAACCTGGTGGTGTGGGACCTGATGGCTGAGGGGTAATAACTGTTGCTGAACCTGGTGGTGTGGGACCGGATGATTGAGGCGTAATAACTGTCGCTGAACCTGGTGGTGTGGGACCTGATGGTTGAAGGGTAATAACACTTCCTGAACCTGGTGATGTGGGAATTGATGGTTGAGGGGTATTAACTGTTCTTGAACCTGGCGGTATGTGACGTGTTGGTTGATGGTTAATTACTGTTCCCGAACCTGGTGGTGTGGGACCTGATGGTTGAGGGGTGACAATTGTTCCTGAACCTGGTGGTGTGGGACCTGGTGGCTGAGGGGTAATAACTGTTCCTGAACCTGGTGGTGTAGGATCTGATGGATGAAGGGTAATAACTGTTCCTGAACATGGTGGTATGGGACCTGATGGCTGGGGGGTAATAACGGTTCCTGAACCTGGTGGTATGGGACCTGATGGTTGAAGGGTAATAAATGTTCCTGACCCTGATGTTGTGGGACCTGATGGTTGAGGGGTAACAACTGTTCCTGAACCTGGTGGTGTGGGACCTGATGGTTGAGGGGTGATAACTGTACCTGAACCTGGTGGTGTGGGACCTGTTGGTTGAAGGGTGATAACTGTTCCTGAACCTGGTGGTGTGGGACGTGATGGGTGACGGGTAATAACTATCCCTGAAACTTGTGGTCTGGGACCTGATGGCTGAGGGGAGATAACTTTTCTTGAACCTGGTGGTGTGGGACCTGATGGTTGAAGGCTAATAACTGTTCCTGAACCTGGTGGTGTGGGACCTGATGGTTGAGGGGTGATAATTGTTCCTGCACCTGGTGGTGTAGGTCCTGATCATTGTAGGGTAATAACTGTTCCTGAACCTTTTGGTGTGGGACCTGATGGCTGAGGGGTGATAACTGTTCCTGAATCTGTTGGTGTGGCAGCTGATGGTTGTAGGGAAATAACGGTTCCTGAACCAGGAAGTGTGGGACATGATGGTTGTGGGGTGATAACTGTTTCTGAACATCGTTGTGTGGGACCTGATGGTTGATGGGTAATAACTGTTCCTGAACCTGGTGGTGTGGGACCTGATGGTTGAAGGGTAATAACTGTTCCTGAAACTGGTGGTGTGGGACATGATGGCTGAGGGGTGATAACTGTTCCTGAACCTGTTGGTGTGTCACCTGATGGTTGTCGGGTAAAAATTGTTCCTGAACCTGGTGGTGTGGGACCTGCTGGTTGTAGTGTTATAACTGTTCCTGAACCCGGTGGTGTGGGACCTCATGGCTGAGGGGAGATAACTGTTCTTGAACATGGTGGTGTGGGACCTGATGGCTGAGGGGTAATAACTGTTCCTGAACCTGGTGGTGTGGGACCGGATGATTGAGGCGTAATAACTGTCCCTGAACCTGGTGGTGTGGGACCTGATGGTTGAAGGGTAATAACTCTTCCTGAACCTGGTGGTGTGGGAATTGATGGTTGAGGGGTATTTACTGTTCTTGAACCTGGTGGTATGTCACTTGTTGGTTGATGGGTAATTACTGTTCCCGAACCTGGTGGTGTGGGACCTGATGGTTGAAGGGTGACAATTGTTACTGATCCTGGTGGTGTGGGACTTGGTGGCTGAGGGGTAATTACTGTTCCTGAACCTGGTTGTGCAGGATCTGATGGTTGAAGTGTAATAACTGTTCCTGAACATGGTGTTATGGGACCTGATGGTTGAGGGGTAATAACGGTTCCTGAACCAGGTTGTATGGGACCTGATGGTTGAAGGGTAATAAATGTTACTGACCCAGATGTTGTGGGACCTGATGGTTGAGGGGTAATAACTGTTCTTGTACCTGGTGGTGTGGACCTGATGGTTGAGGGGTGATAACTGTTCCTGAACCTGGAGGTGTGGGACCTGATGGTTGAAGGGTGATAACTGTTCCTGAACCTGGCGGTGTGGGACATGATGGTTGACGGGTAATAACTGTTTCTGAACCTGGTGATGTGGGACCTGATGGCTTAGCGCAGATAACTGTTCCTGAACCTGGTGGTGTGGGATCTGATGGCTGAGGGGTAATAACTGTTCCTGAACCTGGTGAAATGGGACCGGATGTTTGAGGTGTAATAACTCTCTCTGAACCTGGTGGTGTGGGACCAGATGGTTGAGGAGTGATAATTGTTCCTGAAACTGGTGGTGTTGGACCTGATGGTTGAAGGTTAATAACTGTTCCTGAACCTGGTAGTGTGGGAACTGATGGTTGAAGGTTAATAACTGTTCCTGAACCTGGTCGTGTGGGACCTGATGGTTGAGGTGTAATAACTGTTCTTGAACCATGTGGTATGGGACCTGATGGTTGAAGGGTAATGACTGTTCCCGAACCTGGTGGTGTGGGACCTGATGGATGAGGGGTGATAACTGTTCCTGAACCTGTTGGTGTGGCACCTGATGGTTGTCGGGTAATAATTGTTCCTGAACCTGGTGGTATGGGACCTGATGGTTGAAGGCTAATAACTGTTCCTGAACCTGGTGGTGTGGGACCTGATGGTTGAGGGGTGATAATTGTTCCTGAACCTGGTGGTGTAGGTCCTGATGGTTGTAGGGTAATAACTGTTCCTGAACCTGATGGTGTGGGACCTGATGGCTGAGGGGTGATAACTGTTCCTGAAACTGTTGGTGTGGCAGCTGGTGGTTGTAGGGAAATAACTGTTTCTGAACCTGGCGGTGTGGGACCTCATGGCTGAGGGGTAATAACTGTTGCTGAACCTGGTGGTGTGGGACCGGATGATTGAGGCGTAATAACTGTCGCTGAACCAGGTGGTGTGGGACCTGATGGTTGAAGGGTAATAACACTTCCTGAACCTGGTGATGTGGGAATTGATGGTTGAGGGGTATTAACTGTTCTTGAACCTGGTGGTATGTGACTTGTTGGTTGATGGGTAATTACTGTTCCCGAACCTGGTGGTGTGGGACCTGATGGTTGAGGGGTGACAATTGTTCCTGAACCTGGTGGTGTGGGACTTGGTGGCTGAGGGGTAATAACTGTTCCTGAACCTGGTGGTGTAGGATCTGATGGATGAAGGGTAATAATTGTTCCTGAACATGGTGGTATGGGACCTGATGGTTGAAGGGTAATAAATGTTCCTGACCCTGATGTTGTGGGACCTGTTGGTTGAGGGGTAATAACTGTTCCTGAACCTGGTGGTGTGGGACCTGATGGTTGAGGGGTGATAACTGTACCTGAACCTGGTGGTGTGGGACCTGATGATTGAAGGGTGATAACTGTTCCTGAACCTGGTGGTGTGGGACGTGATGGGTGACGGGTAATAACTATCCCTGAAACTTGTGGTCTGGGACTTGATGGCTGAGGGGAGATAACTTTTCTTGAACCTGGTGGTGTGGGACCTGATGGTTGAAGGCTAATAACTGTTCCTGAACCTGGTGGTGTGGGACCTGATGGTTGAGGGGTGATAATTGTTCCTGCACCTGGTGGTGTAGGTCCTGATGGTTGTAGGGTAATAACTGTTCCTGAACCTGATGGTGTGGGACCTGATGGCTGAGGGGTGATAACTGTTCCTGAACCTGTTGGTGTGGCAGCTGATGGTTGTAGGGAAATAACGGTTCCTGAACCAGGTGGTGTGGGACATGATGGTTGAAGGGTAATAACTGTTCCTGAACCTGGTGGTGTGGGACCTGCTGGTTGTAGTGTTATAACTGTTCCTGAACCCGGTGGTGTGGGACCTCATGGCTGAGGGGAGATAACTGTTCTTGAACCTGGTGGTGTGGGACCTGATGGCTGAGGGGTAATAACTGTTCCTGAACCTGGTGGTGTGGGACCGGATGATTGAGGCGTAATAACTGTCTCTGAACCTGGTGGTGTGGGACCTGATGGTTGAAGGGCAATAACTCTTCCTGAACCTGGTGGTGTGGGAATTGATGGTTGAGGGGTATTTACTGTTCTTGAACCTGGTGGTATGTCACTTGTTGGTTGATGGGTAATTACTGTTCCCGAACCTGGTGGTGTGGGACCTGATGGTTGAAGGGTGACAATTGTTCCTGAACCTGGTGGTGTGGGACCTGGTGGCTGAGGGATAATAACTGTTCCTGAACCTGGTTGTGCAAGATCTGATGGATGAAGGGTAATAACTGTTCCTGAACATGGTGTTATGGGACCTGATGGCTGAGGGGTAATAACGGTTCCTGAACCTGGTGGTATGGGACCTGATGGTTGAAGGGTAATAAATGTTACTGCCCCTGATGTTGTGGGACCTGATGGTTGAGGGGTAATAACTGTTCTTGTACCTGGTGGTGTGGGACCTGATGGTTGAGGGGTGATAACTGTTCCTGAACCTGGTGGTGTGGGACCTGATGGTTGAAGGGTGATAACTGTTCCTGAACCTGGCGGTGTGGGACATGATGGTTGACGGGTAATAACTGTTTCTGAACCTGGTTATGTGGGACCTGATGGCTTAGCGGAGATAACTGTTCCTGAACCTGGTGGTGTGGGACTTGATGGCTGAGGGGTAATAACTGTTCCTGAACCTGGTGGAATGGGACCGGATGGTTGAGGCGTAATAACTCTCTCTGAACCTGGTGGTGTGGGACCAGATGGTTGAGGAGTGATAATTGTTCCTGAACCTGGTGGTGTTGCACCTGGTGGCTGAGGGGTAATAACTGTTCCTGAACCTGGTTGTGCAGGATCTGATGGTTGAAGGGTAATAACTGTTCCTGAACCTGGTGGTGTGGGACATGATGGTTGACGGGTAATAACTGTTTCTGAACCTGGTGATGTGGGACCTGATGGCTTAGCGGAGATAACTGTTCCTGAACCTGGTGGTGTGGGACCTGATGGCTGAGGGGTAATACTGTTCCTGAACCTGGTGGAATGGGACCGGATGTTTGAGGTGTAATAACTCTCTCTGAACCTGGTGGTGTGGGACCAGATGGTTGAGGAGTGATAATTGTTCCTGAAACTGGTGGTGTTGGACCTGATGGTTGAAGGTTAATAACTGTTCCTGAACCTGGTAGTGTTGGAACTGATGGTTGAAGGTTAATAACTGTTCCTGAACCTGGTCGTGTGGGACCTGATGGTTGAGGTGTAATAACTGTTCTTGAACCATGTGGTATGGGACCTGATGGTTGAAGGGTAATGACTGTTCCCGAACCTGGTGGCGAGGGACCTGATGGCTGAGGGGTGATAACTGTTCCTGAACCTGGTGGTGTAGGTCCTGATGGTTGTAGGGTAATAACTGTTCCTGAACCTGATGGTGTGGGACCTGATGGCTGAGGGGTGATAACTGTTCCTGAACCTGTTGGTGTGGCAGCTGATGGTTGTAGGGAAATAACGGTTCCTGAACCAGGTGGTGTGGGACATGATGGTTGTGGGGTGATAACTGTTTCTGAACATCGTTGTGTGGGACCTGATGGTTGATGGGTAATAAATGTTCCTGAACCTGGTGGTGTGGGACCTGATGGTTGAAGGGTAATAACTGTTCCTGAAACTGGTGGTGTGGGACATGATGGCTGAGGGGTGATAACTGTTCCTGAACCTGGTGGTGTGGTACCTGATGGTTGAGGGGTGATAACTGTTCCTGAACCTGGTGGTGTGGGACCTGATGGTTGAAGGGTGATAACTGTTCCTGAACCTGGTGGTGTGGGACCTGATGATTGAAGGGTAATAACTCTTCCTGAACCTGGTGGTGTGGGAATTGATGGTTGAGGGGTATTAACTGTTCTTGAACCTGGTGGTATGTCACTTGTTGGTTGATGGGTAATTACTGTTCCCGAACCTGGTGGTGTGGGACCTGATGGTTGAGGGGTGACAATTGTTCCTGAACCTGGTGGTGTGGGACCTGGTGGTGTGGGATCTGGTGGCTGAGGGGTAATAACTGTTCCTGAACCTGGTGGTGCAGGATCTGATGGTTGAAGGGTAATATCTGTTCCTGAACCTGGTGGTATGGGACCTGATGGTTGAAGGGTAATAAATGGTACTGACCTTGATGTTGTGGGACCTGATGGTTGAGGGGTAATAACTGTTCTTGCACCTGGTGGTGTGGGACCTGATGGTTGAGGGGTGATAACTGTTCCTGAACCTGGTGGTGTGGGACCTGATGGTTGAAGGGTGATAACTGTTCCTGAACCTGGTGGTGTGGGACATGATGGTTGACGGGTAATAACTGTTTCTGATCCTGGTGAAGTGGGACCTGATGGCTTAGCGGAGATAACTGTTCCTGAGCCTGGTGGTGTGGGACCTGATGGCTGAGGGGTAATAACTGTTCCTGAACCTGGTGGAATGGGACCGGATGGTTGAGGCGTAATAACTCTCTCTGAACCTGGTGGTGTGGGACCAGATGGTTGAGGAGTGATAATTGTTCCTGAACCTGGTGGTGTTGGACCTGATGTTTGAAGGTTAATAACTGTCCCTGAACCTGGCAGTGTGGGAACTGATGGTTGAAGGGTAATAACTGTTCCTGAACCTGGTCGTGTGGGACCTGATGGTTGAGGTGTAATAACTGTTCTTGAACCAGGTGGTATGGGACCTGATGGTTGAAGGGTAATGACTGTTCCCGAACCTGGTGGTGTGGAACCTGATGGCTGAGGGGTGATAACTGTTCCTGAACCTGTTTGTGTGCCACCTGATGGTTGTCGGGTAATAATTTTTCCTGAACCTGGTGGTGTGGGACGTGCTGGATGTAGTGTTATAACTGTTCCTGAACCCGGTGGTGTGGACCTCATGGCTGAGGGGAGATAACTGTTCTTGAACCTGCTGGTGTGGGACCTGATGGCTGAGGGGTAATAACTGTTGCTGAACCTGGTGGTGTGGGACCGGATGTTTGAGGCGTAATAACTGTCGCTGAACCTGGTGGTGTGGGACCTGATGGTTGAAGGGTAATAACACTTCCTGAACCTGGTGATGTGGGAATTGATGGTTGAGGGGTATTAACTGTTCTTGAACCTGGTGGTATGTGACGTGTTGGTTGATGGGTAATTACTGTTCCCGAACCTGGTGGTGTGGGACCTGATGGTTGAGGGGTGACAATTGTTCCTGAACCTGGTGGTGTGGGACCTGGTGGCTGAGGGGTAATAACTGTTCCTGAACCTGGTGGTGTAGGATCTGATGGATGAAGGGTAATGAATGTTCCCGAACCTGGTGGTGTGGAACCTGATGGCTGAGGGGTGATAACTGTTCCTGAACCTGTTTGTGTGCCACCTGATGGTTGTCGGGTAATAAAAGTTCCTGACCCTGATGTTGTGGGACCTGATGGTTGATGGGTAATAAATGTTCCTGAACCTGGTGGTGTGGGACCTGATGGTTGAAGGGTAATAACTGTTCCTGAAACTGGTGGTGTGGGACATGATGGCTGAGGGGTGATAACTGTTCCTGAACCTGTTGGTGTGTCACCTGATGGTTGTCGGGTAATAATTGTTCCTGAACCTGGTGGTGTGGGACCTGCTGGTTGTAGTGTTATAACTGTTCCTGAACCCGGTGGTGTGGGACCTCATGGCTGAGGGGAGATAACTGTTCTTGAACCTGGTGGTGTGGGACCTGATGGCTGAGGGGTAATAACTGTTGCTGAACCTGGTGGTGTGGGACCGGATGATTGAGGCGTAATAACTGTCGCTGAACCTGGTGGTGTGGGACCTGATGGTTGAAGGGTAATAACACTTCCTGAACCTGGTGATGTGGGAATTGATGGTTGAGGGGTATTAACTGTTCTTGAACCTGGTGGTATGTGACTTGTTGGTTGAGGGGTAATTACTGTTCCCGAACCTGGTGGTGTGGGACCTGATGGTTGAGGGGTGACAATTGTTCCTGAACCTGGTGGTGTGGGACCTGGTGGCTGAGGGGTAATAACTGTTCCTGAACCTGGTGGTGTAGGATCTGATGGATGAAGGGTAATAACTGTTCCTGAACATGGTGGTATGGGACCTGATGGCTGGGGGGTAATAACGGTTCCTGAACCTGGTGGTATGGGACCTGATGGTTGAAGGGTAATAAATGTTCCTGACCCTGATGTTGTGGGACCTGATGGTTGAGGGGTAATAACTGTTCCTGAACCTGGTGGTGTGGGACCTGATGGTTGAGGGGTGATAACTGTACCTGAACCTGGTGGTGTGGGACCTGATGGTTGAAGGGTGATAACTGTTCCTGAACCTGGTGGTGTGGGACGTGATGGGTGACGGGTAATAACTATCTCTGAAACTTGTGGTCTGGGACCTGATGGCTGAGGGGAGATAACTTTTCTTGAACCTGGTGGTGTGGGACCTGATGGTTGAAGGCTAATAACTGTTCCTGAACCTGGTGGTGTGGGACCTGATGGTTGAGGGGTGATAATTGTTCCTGAAACTGGTGGTGTAGTCCTGATGATTGTAGGGTAATAACTGTTCCTGAACCTGTTGGTGTGGGACCTGATGGCTGAGGGGTGAAAACTGTTCCTGAACCTGTTGGTGTGGCAGCTGATGGTTGTAGGGAAATAACGGTTCCTGAACCAGGTGGTGTGGGACATGATGGTTGAAGGGTAATAACTGTTCCTGAAACTGGTGGTGTGGGACATGATGGCTGAGGGGTGATAACTGTTCCTGAACCTGTTGGTGTGTCACCTGATGGTTGTCGGGTAATAATTGTTCCTGAACCTGGTGGTGTGGGACCTCATGGCTGAGGGGAGATAACTGTTCTTGAACCTGGTGGTGTGGGACCTGATGGCTGAGGGGTGACAATTGTTCCTGAACCTGGTGGTGTGGGACCTGGTGGCTGAGGGGTGATAACTGTTCCTGAACCTGTTGGTGTGTCACCTGATGGTTGTCGGGTAATAATTGTTCCTGAACCTGGTGGTGTGGGACCTCATGGCTGAGGGGAGATAACTGTTCTTGAACCTGGTGGTGTGGGACCTGATGGCTGAGGGGTAATAACTGTTCCTGAACCTGGTGGTGTGGGACCGGATGATTGAGGCGTAATAACTGTCCCTGAACCTGGTGGTGTGGGACCTGATGGTTGAAGGGCAATAACTCTTCCTGAACCTGGTGGTGTGCGAATTGATGGTTGAGGGGTATTTACTGTTCTTGAACCTAGTGGTATGTCACTTGTTGCTTGATGGGTAATTACTGTTCCCGAACCTGGTGGTGTGGGACCTGATGGTTGAAGGGTGACAATTGTTCCTGAACCTGGTGGTGTGGGACCTGGTGGCTGAGGGGTAATAACTGTTCCTGAACCTGGTTGTGCAGGAAATGATGGTTGAAGGGTAATAACTGTTCCTGAACATGGTGTTATGGGACCTGATGGCTGAGGGGTAATAACGGTTCCTGAACCTGGTGGTATGGGACCTGATGGTTGAAGGGTAATAAATGTTACTGCCCCTGATGTTGTGGGACCTGATGGTTGAGGGGTAATAACTGTTCTTGTACCTGGTGGTGTGGGACCTGATGGTTGAGGGGTGATAACTCTCTCTGAACCTGGTGGTGTGGGACCAGATTGTTGAGGAGTGATAATTGTTCCTGAACCTGGTGGTGTTGCACCTGGTGGCTGAGGGGTAATAACTGTTCCTGAACCTGGTTGTGCAGGATCTGATGGTTGAAGGGTAATAAATGTTCCTGAACCTGGTGGTGTGGGACATGATGGTTGACGGGTAATAACTGTTTCTGAACCTGGTGATGTGGGACCTGATGGCTTAGCGGAGATAACTGTTCCTGAACCTGGTGGTGTTGGACCTGATGGTTGAAGGTTAATAACTGTTCCTGAACCTGGTAGTGTGGGAACTGATGGTTGAAGGTTAATAACTGTTCCTGAACCTGTTGTTTGGGACCTGATGGTTGAAGGGTAATGACTGTTCCCAAACCTGGTGGCGTGGGACCTGATGGCTGAGGGGTGATAACTGATCCTGAACCTGGTGGTGTAGGTCCTGATGGTTGTAGGGTAATAACTGTTCCTGAACCTGATGGTGTGGGACCTGATGGCTGAGGGGTGATAACTGTTCCTGAACCTGTTGGTGTGGCAGCTGATGGTTGTAGGGAAATAACGGTTCCTGAACCAGGTGGTGTGGGACATGATGGTTGTGGGGTGATAACTGTTTCTGAACATCGTTGTGTGGGACCTGATGGTTGATGGGTAATAAATGTTCCTGAACCTGGTGCTGTGGGACCTGATGGTTGAAGGGTAATAACTGTTCCTGAAACTGGTGGTGTGGGACATGATGGCTGAGGGGTGATAACTGTTCCTGAACCTGTTGGTGTGTCACCTGATGGTTGTCGGGTAATAACTGTTCCTGAACCTGGTGGTGTGGGATCTGCTGGTTGTAGTGATATAACTGTTCCTGAACCCGGTGGTGTGGGACCTCATGGCTGAGGGGAGATAACTGTTCTTGAACCTGGTGGTGTGGGACCTGATGGCTGAGTGGTAATAACTGTCCCTGAAACTGGTTGTGTGGGACCTGATGGTTGAAGGGTAATAACTCTTCCTGAACCTGGTGGTGTGGGAATTGATGGTTGAGGGGTATTAACTGCTCTTGAACCTGGTGGTATGTCACTTGTTGGTTGATGGGTAATTACTGTTCCCGAACCTGGTGGTGTGGGACCTGATGGTTGAGGGGTGACAATTGTTCCTGAACCTGGTGGTGTGGGACCTGGTGGCTGAGGGGTAATAACTGTTCCTGAACCTGGTGGTGCAGGATCTGATGGTTGAAGGGTAATATCTGTTCCTGAACCTGGTGGTATGGGACCTGATGGTTGAAGGGTAATAAATGGTACTGACCCTGATGTTGTGGGACCTGATGGTTGAGGGGTAATAACTGTTCTTGCACCTGGTGGTGTGGGACCTGATGGTTGAGGGGTGATAACTGTTCCTGAACCTGGTGGTGTGGGACCTGATGGTTGAAGGGTGATAACTGTTCCTGAACCTGGTGGTGTGGGACATGATGGTTGACGGGTAATAACTGTTTCTGATCCTGGTGAAGTGGGACCTGATGGCTTAGCGGAGATAACTGTTCCTGAACCTGGAGGTGCAGGATCTGATGGTTGAAGGGTAATATCTGTTCCTGAACCTGGTGGTATGGGACCTGATGGTTGAAGGGTAATAAATGTTACTGACCCTGATGTTGTGGGACCTGATGGTTGAGGGGTAATAACTGTTCTTGCACCTGGTGGTGTGGGACCTGATGGTTGAGGGGTGATAACTGTTCCTGAACCTGGTGGTGTGGGATCTGATGGTTGAAGGGTGATAACTGTTCCTGAACCTGGTGGTGTGGGACATGATGGTTGACGGGTAATAACTGTTTCTGAACCTGGTGAAGTGGGACCTGATGGCTTAGCGGAGATAACTGTTCCTGAACCTGGTGGTGTGGGACCTGATGGCTGAGGGGTAATAACTGTTCCTGAACCTGGTGGAATGGGACCGGATGGTTGAGGCGTAATAACTCTCTCTGAACCTGGTGGTGTGGGACCAGATGGTTGAGGAGTGATAATTGTTCCTGAACCTGGTGGTGTTGGACCTGATGGTTGAATGTTAATAACTGTCCCTGAACCTGGCAGTGTGGGAACTGATGGTTGATGGGTAATAACTGTTCCTGAACCTGGTCGTGTGGGACCTGATGGTTGAGGTGTAATAACTGTTCTTGAACCAGGTGGTATGGGACCTGATGGTTGAAGGGTAATGACTGTTCCCGAACCTGGTGGTGTGGAACCTGATGGCTGAGGGGTGATAACTGTTCCTGAACCTGTTTGTGTGCCACCTGATGGTTGTCGGGTAATAATTGTTCCTGAACCTGGTGGTGTGGGACGTGCTGGTTGTAGTGTTATAACTGTTCCTGAACCCGGTGGTGTGGACCTCATGGCTGAGGGGAGATAACTGTTCTTGAACCTGGTGGTGTGGGACCTGATGGCTGAGGGGTAATAACTGTTGCTGAACCTGGTGGTGTGGGACCGGATGATTGAGGCGTAATAACTGTCGCTGAACCTGGTGGTGTGGGACCTGATGGTTGAAGGGTAATAACACTTCCTGAACCTGGTGATGTGGGAATTGATGGTTGAGGGGTATTAACTGTTCTTGAACCTGGTGGTATGTGACTTGTTGGTTGATGGGTAATTACTGTTCCCGAACCTGGTGGTGTGGGACCTGATGGTTGAGGGGTGACAATTGTTCCTGAACCTGGTGGTGTGGGACCTGGTGGCTGAGGGGTAATAACTGTTCCTGAACCTGGTGGTGTAGGATCTGATGGATGAAGGGTAATAACTGATCCTGAACATGGTGGTATGGGACCTGATGGCTGGGGGGTAATAACGGTTCCTGAACCTGGTGGTATGGGACCTGATGGTTGAAGGGTAATAAATGTTCCTGACCCTGATGTTGTGGGACCTGATGGTTGAGGGGTAATAACTGTTCCTGAACCTGGTGGTGTGGGACCTGATGGTTGAGGGGTGATAACTGTACCTGAACCTGGTGGTATGGGATCTGATGGTTGAAGGGTAATAACTGTTCCTGACCTTGATGGTGTGGGACCTGATGGTTGAGGGGTAATAACTTTTCCTGAACCTGGTGTTGTGGGACCTGATGGTTGAGGGGTGATAAATGTTCCTGAAACTGGTAGTGTTGGATCTGATGGTTGAGGGGTAATAACTGTTCCTGAACCTGGTGGTGTGGGACCTGATGGTTGAAGGGTAATAACTGTTCCTGAACCTGGTGGTGTGGGACCTGATGGTTGAAGGGTAATAACTGTTCCTGAACCTGGTGGTGTTGGACCCGATGGTTGAGGTGTAATAACTGTTCTTGAACCTGATGGTATGGGACCTGATGGTTGAAGGGTAATGACTGTTCCTGAACCTGGTGGTGGTGTACTAGATGGTTGAGCGGTGACCATTGTTCCTGAACCTGGTGGTGTAGGTCCTGATGGTTGAGGGGTAATAACTGTTTCTGAACCTGGTGGTGTGGGACCTGATGTTTGAGGGGTAATAATTGTTCGTGAACCTGGTGGTGTGGGACCTGATGGTTGAGAAGTGATAATTGTTCCTGAACCTGGTGATGTGCCACCTGATGGTTGTAGTGTAATAATTGTTCTTGAACCTGGTGGTGTGGGACCTGATGGATGTAGGGTAATATTTGTTTCTGAACCTGATGCTGTGGGACCTGATGGTTGTAGGGTAATAATTGTTCCTGAACCTGGTGGTCTGGGACCTGATGGTTGTAGAGTAATAATTGTTCCTGCTCCTGGTTCTGTGGGACCTGATGTTTGAGGGGTGATAACTGTTTCTGAACCTGGTGGTCTGGGACCTGATGGTTGTAGAGTAATAATTGTTCCTGATCCTGGTTCTGTGGGACCTGATGTTTGAGGGGTGATAACTGTTTCTGAACCTGGTGTTGTGGGACCTGATGGTTTAGGGGAGATAATTGTTTCTGATCCTGGCAGTGTGGGACCTGATGTTTGAAGGGTGATAACTGTTCCTGAAACTGGTGGTGTTGGATCTGATGGTTGAGGGGTGATAACTGTTTCTGAACCTGGCAGTGTGGGACCTGATCGTTGAAGGTTGATAACTGTTCCTGAACCTAGTGGTGTGGGACCTGATGGTTGACGGGTAATAACTGTTTCTGAACCTGGTGATGTGGGACCTGATGGCTGAGGGGTAATAACTGTTCCTGAAGCTGATGGTGTGGGACAGGATGGTTGAGGCGAAATAACTGTCTCTGAGCCTGGTGGTGTGGGACCTGATGGTTGAGGGGTGATAATTGTTCCTGAAGCTGGTGGTGTGGGACCTGATGGTTGAAGGGTAATAACTGATCCCGAACCTGGTGGTGGTGGACCAGATGGTTGAGGGGTGACAATTGTTCCTGAACTTGGTGGAGTAGGTCCTGATAGTTGTAGGGTAATAACTGTTCCCCAATCTGGTGGTGTGGGTCCTGATGGTTGAGGTGTGCTAACTGTTCCTGAACCTGGTGGTGTGGGACCTGATTGTTGTAGTGTAATAACTGTTCCTGAACCTGGTGGTGTGGGACCTGATGGTTGTAGGGTAATAATTGTTCCTGAACCTGGTGGACTGGGACATGATGGTTGTAGAGTAATAATTGTTCCTGAACCTGGTGGTGTGGGACCAGATAGTTGAGGGGTAATAACTGTTTCTGAACCTGGTGGTGTGGGACCTGATTGTTGAGGGGTAAAAACTGTTCTGGAACCTGGTGGTATGGAACCTGATGGTTGAAGGCTAATAACTGTTCCTGAACCTGGTGGTGTGGGACCTGAGGGTTGAGGGGTGATAATTGTTCCTGAACCTGGTGGTGTAGGTCCGGATGGTTGTAGGGTAATAACTGTTCCTGAACCTGATGGTGTGGGACCTGATGGTTCAAGGGTAATGACTGTTCCCGAACCTGGTGGTGGTGGACCAGATGGTTGAGGGGTGACCATTGTTCCTGAACCTGGTGGTGTAGGTCCTGATGGTTGTAGGGTAATAACTGTTCCTGAACCTGGTGGTGTGGGACCTGATGGTTGTAGGGTAATAATTGTTCCTGAACCTGGTGGTCTGGGACCTGATGGTTGTAGAGTAATAATTGTTCCTGATCCTGGTGGTGTGGGACCTGATGTTTGAGGGGTGATAACTGTTTCTGAACCTGGTGTTGTGGGACCTGATGGTTGAGGGGTAATAACTGTTTCTGAACCTGGTGGTATGGGACCTGATGGTTTAGGGGTGATAACTGTTTCTGATCCTGGCACTGTGGGACCTGATGTTTGAAGGGTGATAACTGTTCCAGAAACTGGTGGTGCTGGATCTGATGGTTGAGGGGTGATAACTGTTTCTGAACCTGGTGATGTGGGACCTGATGGTTGAGGGGTGATAAATGTTCCTGAAACTGGTGGTGTTGGATCTGATGGTTGAGGGGTAAGAACTGTTCCTGAACCTGGTGGTGTGGGACCTGATGGTTGTAGTGTAATAATTGTTCTTGAACCTGGTGGTGTGGGACCTGATGGTTGTAGGGTGATAATTGTTTCTCAACCTGGTGGTGTGGGACCTGATGGTTGTAGGGTAATAATTGTTCCTGAACCTGGTGGTCTGGGACCTGATGGTTGTAGAGTAATAATTGTTCGTGATCCTGGTGGTGTGGAACCTGATGTTTGAGGGGTGATAACTGTTTCTGAACCTGGTGTTGTGGGACCTGATGGTTTAGGGGAGATAATTGTTTCTGATCCTGGCAGTGTGGGACCTGATGTTTGAAGGGTGATAACTGTTCCTGAAACTGGTGGTGTTGGATCTGATGGTTGAGGGGTGATAACTGTTTCTGAACCTGGCAGTGTGGGACCTGATCGTTGAAGGTTGATAACTGTTCCTGAACCTAGTGGTGTGGGACCTGATGGTTGACGGGTAATAACTGTTTCTGAACCTGGTGATGTGGGACCTGATGGCTGAGGGGTAATAATTGTTCCTGATCCTGGTGGTGTGGGACCTGATGGTTGAAGGGTAATAACTGTTCCTGAACCTGGTGGTGTGGGACCCGCTGGTTGAGGTGTAATAACTGTTCTTGAACCTGATGGTATGGGACCTGATGGTTCAAGGGTAATGACTGTTCCCGAACCTGGTGGTGGTGGACCAGATGGTTGAGGGGTGACCATTGTTCCTGAACCTGGTGGTGTAGGTCCTGATGGTTGTAGGGTAATAACTGTTCCTGAACCTGGTGGTGTGGGACCTGATGGTTGTAGGGTAATAATTGTTCCTGAACCTGGTGGTCTGGGACCTGATGGTTGTAGAGTAATAATTGTTCCTGATCCTGGTGGTGTGGGACCTGATGTTTGAGGGGTGATAACTGTTTCTGAACCTGGTGTTGTGGGACCTGATGGTTGAGGGGTAATAACTGTTTCTGAACCTGGTGGTATGGGACCTGATGGTTTAGGGGTGATAACTGTTTCTGATCCTGGCAGTGTGGAACCTGATGTTAGAAGGGTGATAACTGTTCCTGAAACTGGTGGTGTTGGATCTGATGGTTGAGGGGTGATAACTGTTTCTGAACCTGGTGATGTGGGACCTGATGGTTGAGGGGTGATAAATGTTCCTGAAACTGGTGGTGTTGGATCTGATGGTTGAGGGGTAAGAACTGTTCCTGAACCTGGTGGTGTGGGACCTGATGGTTCAGGGGTATTAATGGTTCCTGAACCTGGTGATGTGCAACCTGATGGTTGTAGTGTAATAATTGTTCTTGAACCTGGTGGTGTGGGACCTGATGGTTGTAGAGTAATAATTGTTCCTGATCCTGGTGGTGTGGGACCTGATGTTTGAGGGGTGATAACTGTTTCTGAACCTGGTGTTGTGGGACCTGATGGTTGAGGGGTAATAACTGTTTCTGAACCTGGTGGTATGGGACCTGATGGTTTAGGGGTGATAACTGTTTCTGATCCTGGCACTGTGGGACCTGATGTTTGAAGGGTGATAACTGTTCCTGAAACTGGTGGTGCTGGATCTGATGGTTGAGGGGTGATAACTGTTTCTGAACCTGGTGATGTGGGACCTGATGGTTGAGGGGTGATAAATGTTCCTGAAACTGGTGGTGTTGGATCTGATGGTTGAGGGGTAAGAACTGTTCCTGAACCTGGTGGTGTGGGACCTGATGGTTGTAGTGTAATAATTGTTCTTGAACCTGGTGGTGTGGGACCTGATGGTTGTAGGGTGATAATTGTTTCTCAACCTGGTGGTGTGGGACCTGATGGTTGTAGGGTAATAATTGTTCCTGAACCTGGTGGTCTGGGACCTGATGGTTGTAGAGTAATAATTGTTCGTGATCCTGGTGGTGTGGAACCTGATGTTTGAGGGGTGATAACTGTTTCTGAACCTGGTGTTGTGGGACCTGATGGTTTAGGGGAGATAATTGTTTCTGATCCTGGCAGTGTGGGACCTGATGTTTGAAGGGTGATAACTGTTCCTGAAACTGGTGGTGTTGGATCTGATGGTTGAGGGGTGATAACTGTTTCTGAACCTGGCAGTGTGGGACCTGATCGTTGAAGGTTGATAACTGTTCCTGAACCTAGTGGTGTGGGACCTGATGGTTGACGGGTAATAACTGTTTCTGAACCTGGTGATGTGGGACCTGATGGCTGAGGGGTAATAATTGTTCCTGATCCTGGTGGTGTGGGACCTGATGGTTGAAGGGTAATAACTGTTCCTGAACCTGGTGGTGTGGGACCCGCTGGTTGAGGTGTAATAACTGTTCTTGAACCTGATGGTATGGGACCTGATGGTTCAAGGGTAATGACTGTTTCCGAACCTGGTGGTGGTGGACCAGATGGTTGAGGGGTGACCATTGTTCCTGATCCTGGTGGTGTGGGACCTGATGTTTGAGGGGTGATAACTGTTTCTGAACCTGGTGGTGTGGGACCTGATTGTTGAGGGGTAAAAACTGTTCTGGAACCTGGTGGTATGGAACCTGATGGTTGAAGGCTAATAACTGTTCCTGAACCTGGTGGTGTGGGACCTGAGGGTTGAGGGGTGATAATTGTTCCTGAACCTGGTGGTGTAGGTCCGGATGGTTGTAGGGTAATAACTGTTCCTGAACCTGATGGTGTGGGACCTGATGGTTCAAGGGTAATGACTGTTCCCGAACCTGGTGGTGGTGGACCAGATGGTTGAGGGGTGACCATTGTTCCTGAACCTGGTGGTGTAGGTCCTGATGGTTGTAGGGTAATAACTGTTCCTGAACCTGGTGGTGTGGGACCTGATGGTTGTAGGGTAATAATTGTTCCTGAACCTGGTGGTCTGGGACCTGATGGTTGTAGAGTAATAATTGTTCCTGATCCTGGTGGTGTGGGACCTGATGTTTGAGGGGTGATAACTGTTTCTGAACCTGGTGTTGTGGGACCTGATGGTTGAGGGGTAATAACTGTTTCTGAACCTGGTGGTATGGGACCTGATGGTTTAGGGGTGATAACTGTTTCTGATCCTGGCACTGTGGGACCTGATGTTTGAAGGGTGATAACTGTTCCAGAAACTGGTGGTGCTGGATCTGATGGTTGAGGGGTGATAACTGTTTCTGAACCTGGTGATGTGGGACCTGATGGTTGAGGGGTGATAAATGTTCCTGAAACTGGTGGTGTTGGATCTGATGGTTGAGGGGTAAGAACTGTTCCTGAACCTGGTGGTGTGGGACCTGATGGTTGTAGTGTAATAATTGTTCTTGAACCTGGTGGTGTGGGACCTGATGGTTGTAGGGTGATAATTGTTTCTCAACCTGGTGGTGTGGGACCTGATGGTTGTAGGGTAATAATTGTTCCTGAACCTGGTGGTCTGGGACCTGATGGTTGTAGAGTAATAATTGTTCGTGATCCTGGTGGTGTGGAACCTGATGTTTGAGGGGTGATAACTGTTTCTGAACCTGGTGTTGTGGGACCTGATGGTTTAGGGGAGATAATTGTTTCTGATCCTGGCAGTGTGGGACCTGATGTTTGAAGGGTGATAACTGTTCCTGAAACTGGTGGTGTTGGATCTGATGGTTGAGGGGTGATAACTGTTTCTGAACCTGGCAGTGTGGGACCTGATCGTTGAAGGTTGATAACTGTTCCTGAACCTAGTGGTGTGGGACCTGATGGTTGACGGGTAATAACTGTTTCTGAACCTGGTGATGTGGGACCTGATGGCTGAGGGGTAATAATTGTTCCTGATCCTGGTGGTGTGGGACCTGATGGTTGAAGGGTAATAACTGTTCCTGAACCTGGTGGTGTGGGACCCGCTGGTTGAGGTGTAATAACTGTTCTTGAACCTGATGGTATGGGACCTGATGGTTCAAGGGTAATGACTGTTCCCGAACCTGGTGGTGGTGGACCAGATGGTTGAGGGGTGACCATTGTTCCTGAACCTGGTGGTGTAGGTCCTGATGGTTGTAGGGTAATAACTGTTCCTGAACCTGGTGGTGTGGGACCTGATGGTTGTAGGGTAATAATTGTTCCTGAACCTGGTGGTCTGGGACCTGATGGTTGTAGAGTAATAATTGTTCCTGATCCTGGTGGTGTGGGACCTGATGTTTGAGGGGTGATAACTGTTTCTGAACCTGGTGTTGTGGGACCTGATGGTTGAGGGGTAATAACTGTTTCTGAACCTGGTGGTATGGGACCTGATGGTTTAGGGGTGATAACTGTTTCTGATCCTGGCAGTGTGGAACCTGATGTTAGAAGGGTGATAACTGTTCCTGAAACTGGTGGTGTTGGATCTGATGGTTGAGGGGTGATAACTGTTTCTGAACCTGGTGATGTGGGACCTGATGGTTGAGGGGTGATAAATGTTCCTGAAACTGGTGGTGTTGGATCTGATGGTTGAGGGGTAAGAACTGTTCCTGAACCTGGTGGTGTGGGACCTGATGGTTCAGGGGTATTAATGGTTCCTGAACCTGGTGATGTGCAACCTGATGGTTGTAGTGTAATAATTGTTCTTGAACCTGGTGGTGTGGGACCTGATGGTTGTAGAGTAATAATTGTTCCTGATCCTGGTGGTGTGGGACCTGATGTTTGAGGGGTGATAACTGTTTCTGAACCTGGTGTTGTGGGACCTGATGGTTGAGGGGTAATAACTGTTTCTGAACCTGGTGGTATGGGACCTGATGGTTTAGGGGTGATAACTGTTTCTGATCCTGGCACTGTGGGACCTGATGTTTGAAGGGTGATAACTGTTCCTGAAACTGGTGGTGCTGGATCTGATGGTTGAGGGGTGATAACTGTTTCTGAACCTGGTGATGTGGGACCTGATGGTTGAGGGGTGATAAATGTTCCTGAAACTGGTGGTGTTGGATCTGATGGTTGAGGGGTAAGAACTGTTCCTGAACCTGGTGGTGTGGGACCTGATGGTTGTAGTGTAATAATTGTTCTTGAACCTGGTGGTGTGGGACCTGATGGTTGTAGGGTGATAATTGTTTCTCAACCTGGTGGTGTGGGACCTGATGGTTGTAGGGTAATAATTGTTCCTGAACCTGGTGGTCTGGGACCTGATGGTTGTAGAGTAATAATTGTTCGTGATCCTGGTGGTGTGGAACCTGATGTTTGAGGGGTGATAACTGTTTCTGAACCTGGTGTTGTGGGACCTGATGGTTTAGGGGAGATAATTGTTTCTGATCCTGGCAGTGTGGGACCTGATGTTTGAAGGGTGATAACTGTTCCTGAAACTGGTGGTGTTGGATCTGATGGTTGAGGGGTGATAACTGTTTCTGAACCTGGCAGTGTGGGACCTGATCGTTGAAGGTTGATAACTGTTCCTGAACCTAGTGGTGTGGGACCTGATGGTTGACGGGTAATAACTGTTTCTGAACCTGGTGATGTGGGACCTGATGGCTGAGGGGTAATAATTGTTCCTGATCCTGGTGGTGTGGGACCTGATGGTTGAAGGGTAATAACTGTTCCTGAACCTGGTGGTGTGGGACCCGCTGGTTGAGGTGTAATAACTGTTCTTGAACCTGATGGTATGGGACCTGATGGTTCAAGGGTAATGACTGTTTCCGAACCTGGTGGTGGTGGACCAGATGGTTGAGGGGTGACCATTGTTCCTGATCCTGGTGGTGTGGGACCTGATGTTTGAGGGGTGATAACTGTTTCTGAACCTGGTGTTGTGGGACCTGATGGTTGAGGGGTAATAACTGTTTCTGAACCTGGTGGTATGGGACCTGATGGTTTAGGGGTGATAACTGTTTCTGATCCTGGCACTGTGGGACCTGATGTTTGAAGGGTGATAACTGTTCCAGAAACTGGTGGTGCTGGATCTGATGGTTGAGGGGTGATAACTGTTTCTGAACCTGGTGATGTGGGACCTGATGGTTGAGGGGTGATAAATGTTCCTGAAACTGGTGGTGTTGGATCTGATGGTTGAGGGGTAAGAACTGTTCCTGAACCTGGTGGTGTGGGACCTGATGGTTGTAGTGTAATAATTGTTCTTGAACCTGGTGGTGTGGGACCTGATGGTTGTAGGGTGATAATTGTTTCTCAACCTGGTGGTGTGGGACCTGATGGTTGTAGGGTAATAATTGTTCCTGAACCTGGTGGTCTGGGACCTGATGGTTGTAGAGTAATAATTGTTCGTGATCCTGGTGGTGTGGAACCTGATGTTTGAGGGGTGATAACTGTTTCTGAACCTGGTGTTGTGGGACCTGATGGTTTAGGGGAGATAATTGTTTCTGATCCTGGCAGTGTGGGACCTGATGTTTGAAGGGTGATAACTGTTCCTGAAACTGGTGGTGTTGGATCTGATGGTTGAGGGGTGATAACTGTTTCTGAACCTGGCAGTGTGGGACCTGATCGTTGAAGGTTGATAACTGTTCCTGAACCTAGTGGTGTGGGACCTGATGGTTGACGGGTAATAACTGTTTCTGAACCTGGTGATGTGGGACCTGATGGCTGAGGGGTAATAATTGTTCCTGATCCTGGTGGTGTGGGACCTGATGGTTGAAGGGTAATAACTGTTCCTGAACCTGGTGGTGTGGGACCCGCTGGTTGAGGTGTAATAACTGTTCTTGAACCTGATGGTATGGGACCTGATGGTTCAAGGGTAATGACTGTTCCCGAACCTGGTGGTGGTGGACCAGATGGTTGAGGGGTGACCATTGTTCCTGAACCTGGTGGTGTAGGTCCTGATGGTTGTAGGGTAATAACTGTTCCTGAACCTGGTGGTGTGGGACCTGATGGTTGTAGGGTAATAATTGTTCCTGAACCTGGTGGTCTGGGACCTGATGGTTGTAGAGTAATAATTGTTCCTGATCCTGGTGGTGTGGGACCTGATGTTTGAGGGGTGATAACTGTTTCTGAACCTGGTGTTGTGGGACCTGATGGTTGAGGGGTAATAACTGTTTCTGAACCTGGTGGTATGGGACCTGATGGTTTAGGGGTGATAACTGTTTCTGATCCTGGCAGTGTGGAACCTGATGTTAGAAGGGTGATAACTGTTCCTGAAACTGGTGGTGTTGGATCTGATGGTTGAGGGGTGATAACTGTTTCTGAACCTGGTGATGTGGGACCTGATGGTTGAGGGGTGATAAATGTTCCTGAAACTGGTGGTGTTGGATCTGATGGTTGAGGGGTAAGAACTGTTCCTGAACCTGGTGGTGTGGGACCTGATGGTTCAGGGGTATTAATGGTTCCTGAACCTGGTGATGTGCAACCTGATGGTTGTAGTGTAATAATTGTTCTTGAACCTGGTGGTGTGGGACCTGATGGTTGTAGAGTAATAATTGTTCCTGATCCTGGTGGTGTGGGACCTGATGTTTGAGGGGTGATAACTGTTTCTGAACCTGGTGTTGTGGGACCTGATGGTTGAGGGGTAATAACTGTTTCTGAACCTGGTGGTATGGGACCTGATGGTTTAGGGGTGATAACTGTTTCTGATCCTGGCACTGTGGGACCTGATGTTTGAAGGGTGATAACTGTTCCTGAAACTGGTGGTGCTGGATCTGATGGTTGAGGGGTGATAACTGTTTCTGAACCTGGTGATGTGGGACCTGATGGTTGAGGGGTGATAAATGTTCCTGAAACTGGTGGTGTTGGATCTGATGGTTGAGGGGTAAGAACTGTTCCTGAACCTGGTGGTGTGGGACCTGATGGTTGTAGTGTAATAATTGTTCTTGAACCTGGTGGTGTGGGACCTGATGGTTGTAGGGTGATAATTGTTTCTCAACCTGGTGGTGTGGGACCTGATGGTTGTAGGGTAATAATTGTTCCTGAACCTGGTGGTCTGGGACCTGATGGTTGTAGAGTAATAATTGTTCGTGATCCTGGTGGTGTGGAACCTGATGTTTGAGGGGTGATAACTGTTTCTGAACCTGGTGTTGTGGGACCTGATGGTTTAGGGGAGATAATTGTTTCTGATCCTGGCAGTGTGGGACCTGATGTTTGAAGGGTGATAACTGTTCCTGAAACTGGTGGTGTTGGATCTGATGGTTGAGGGGTGATAACTGTTTCTGAACCTGGCAGTGTGGGACCTGATCGTTGAAGGTTGATAACTGTTCCTGAACCTAGTGGTGTGGGACCTGATGGTTGACGGGTAATAACTGTTTCTGAACCTGGTGATGTGGGACCTGATGGCTGAGGGGTAATAATTGTTCCTGATCCTGGTGGTGTGGGACCTGATGGTTGAAGGGTAATAACTGTTCCTGAACCTGGTGGTGTGGGACCCGCTGGTTGAGGTGTAATAACTGTTCTTGAACCTGATGGTATGGGACCTGATGGTTCAAGGGTAATGACTGTTTCCGAACCTGGTGGTGGTGGACCAGATGGTTGAGGGGTGACCATTGTTCCTGAACCTGGTGGTGTAGGTCCTGATGGTTGTAGGGTAATAACTGTTCCTGAACCTGGTGGTGTGGGACCTGATGGTTGTAGGGTAATAATTGTTCCTGAACCTGGTGGTCTGGGACCTGATGGTTGTAGAGTAATAATTGTTCCTGATCCTGGTGGTGTGGGACCTGATGTTTGAGGGGTGATAACTGTTTCTGAACCTGGTGTTGTGGGACCTGATGGTTGAGGGGTAATAACTGTTTCTGAACCTGGTGGTATGGGACCTGATGGTTTAGGGGTGATAACTGTTTCTGATCCTGGCAGTGTGGAACCTGATGTTAGAAGGGTGATAACTGTTCCTGAAACTGGTGGTGTTGGATCTGATGGTTGAGGGGTGATAACTGTTTCGGAACCTGGTGATGTGGGACCTGATGGTTGAGGGGTGATAAATGTTCCTGAAACTGGTGGTGTTGGATCTGATGGTTGAGGGGTAAGAATTGTTCCTGAACCTGGTGGTGTGGGACCTGATGGTTCAGGGGTGATAATGGTTCCTGAACCTGGTGATGTGCAACCTGATGGTTGTAGTGTAATAATTGTTCTTGAACCTGGTGGTGTGGGACCTGATGGTTGTAGGGTGATAATTGTTTCTGAACCTGGTGGTGTGGGACCTGATGGTTGTAGCGTAATAATTGTTCCTGAACCTGGTGGTCTGGGACCTGATGGTTGTAGAGTAATAATTGTTCGTGATCCTGGTGTTGTGGGACCTGATGGTTGAGGAGTAATAACTGTTTCTGAACCTGGTGGTATGGGACCTGATGGTTTAGGGGTGATAACTGTTTCTGATCCTGGCAGTGTGGGACCTGATGTTTGAAGGGTGATAACTGTTCCTGAAACTGGTGGTGTTGGATCTGATGGTTGAGGGGTGATAACTGTTTCTGTACCTGGCAGTTTGGGACCTGATCGTTGAAGGGTGATAACTTTTCCTGAACGTAGTGGTGTGGGACCTGATGGTTGACGGGTAATAACTGTTTCTGAACCTGGTGATGTGGGACCTGATGGCTGAGGGGTAATAGCAGTTCCTGAAGCTGGTGGTGTGGGACCGGATGGTTGAGGCGTAATAACTGTCTCTGAACCTGGTGGTGTGGGACCTGATGGTTGAGGGGTAATAACTGTTTCTGAAGCTGGTGGTGTGGGACCTGATGTTTGACGGGTAATAACTGTTTCTGAACCAGGTGGTGTGGGACCTGATGGTTGAGGGGTAATAATTGTTCCTGAACCTTGTGGTGTGGGGGCCTGATGGTTGAGGGGTGATAATTGTTCCTGAACCTGGTGATGTGCGACCTGATGGTTGTACTGTAATAATTGTTCTTGAACCTGGTGGTGTGGGACCTGATGGATGTAGGGTAATAATTGTTTCTGAACCTGATGGTGTGGGACCTGATGGTTGTAGGGTAATAATTGTTCCTGAACCTGGTGGTCTGGGACCTGATGGTTGAGGGGTGATAACTGTTTCTGAACCTGGTGTTGTGGGACCTGATGGTTGAGGGGTAATAACTGTTTCTGAACCTGGTGGTATGGGACCTGATGGTTTAGGGGTGATAACTGTTTCTGATCCTGGCACTGTGGGACCTGATGTTTGAAGGGTGATAACTGTTCCTGAAACTGGTGGTGCTGGATCTGATGGTTGAGGGGTGATAACTGTTTCTGAACCTGGTGATGTGGGACCTGATGGTTGAGGGGTGATAAATGTTCCTGAAACTGGTGGTGTTGGATCTGATGGTTGAGGGGTAAGAACTGTTCCTGAACCTGGTGGTGTGGGACCTGATGGTTGTAGTGTAATAATTGTTCTTGAACCTGGTGGTGTGGGACCTGATGGTTGTAGGGTGATAATTGTTTCTCAACCTGGTGGTGTGGGACCTGATGGTTGTAGGGTAATAATTGTTCCTGAACCTGGTGGTCTGGGACCTGATGGTTGTAGAGTAATAATTGTTCGTGATCCTGGTGGTGTGGAACCTGATGTTTGAGGGGTGATAACTGTTTCTGAACCTGGTGTTGTGGGACCTGATGGTTTAGGGGAGATAATTGTTTCTGATCCTGGCAGTGTGGGACCTGATGTTTGAAGGGTGATAACTGTTCCTGAAACTGGTGGTGTTGGATCTGATGGTTGAGGGGTGATAACTGTTTCTGAACCTGGCAGTGTGGGACCTGATCGTTGAAGGTTGATAACTGTTCCTGAACCTAGTGGTGTGGGACCTGATGGTTGACGGGTAATAACTGTTTCTGAACCTGGTGATGTGGGACCTGATGGCTGAGGGGTAATAATTGTTCCTGATCCTGGTGGTGTGGGACCTGATGGTTGAAGGGTAATAACTGTTCCTGAACCTGGTGGTGTGGGACCCGCTGGTTGAGGTGTAATAACTGTTCTTGAACCTGATGGTATGGGACCTGATGGTTCAAGGGTAATGACTGTTTCCGAACCTGGTGGTGGTGGACCAGATGGTTGAGGGGTGACCATTGTTCCTGAACCTGGTGGTGTAGGTCCTGATGGTTGTAGGGTAATAACTGTTTCTGAACCTGGTGGTGTGGGACCTGATGGTTGTAGGGTAATAATTGTTCCTGAACCTGGTGGTCTGGGACCTGATGGTTGTAGAGTAATAATTGTTCCTGATCCTGGTGGTGTGGGACCTGATGTTTGAGGGGTGATAACTGTTTCTGAACCTGGTGTTGTGGGACCTGATGGTTGAGGGGTAATAACTGTTTCTGAACCTGGTGGTATGGGACCTGATGGTTTAGGGGTGATAACTGTTTCTGATCCTGGCAGTGTGGAACCTGATGTTAGAAGGGTGATAACTGTTCCTGAAACTGGTGGTGTTGGATCTGATGGTTGAGGGGTGATAACTGTTTCTGAACCTGGTGATGTGGGACCTGATGGTTGAGGGGTGATAAATGTTCCTGAAACTGGTGGTGTTGGATCTGATGGTTGAGGGGTAAGAACTGTTCCTGAACCTGGTGGTGTGGGCCTGATGGTTCAGGGGTGATAATGGTTCCTGAACCTGGTGATGTGCAACCTGATGGTTGTAGTGTAATAATTGTTCTTGAACCTGGTGGTGTGGGACCTGATGGTTGTAGGGTGATAATTGTTTCTGAACCTGGTGGTGTGGGACCTGATGGTTGTAGCGTAATAATTGTTCCTGAACCTGGTGGTCTGGGACCTGATGGTTGTAGAGTAATAATTGTTCGTGATCCTGGTGTTGTGGGACCTGATGGTTGAGGAGTAATAACTGTTTCTGAACCAGGTGGTATGGGACCTGATGGTTTAGGGGTGATAACTGTTTCTGATCCTGGCAGTGTGGGACCTGATGTTTGAAGGGTGATAACTGTTCCTGAAACTGGTGGTGTTGGATCTGATGGTTGAGGGGTAATAGCAGTTCCTGAAGCTGGTGGTGTGGGACCGGATGGTTGAGGCGTAATAACTGTCTCTGAACCTGGTGGTGTGGGACCTGATGGTTGAGGGGTAATAACTGTTTCTGAAGCTGGTGGTGTGGGACCTGATGTTTGACGGGTAATAACTGTTTCTGAACCAGGTGGTGTGGGACCTGATGGTTGAGGGGTAATAATTGTTCCTGAACCTTGTGGTGTGGGGGCCTGATGGTTGAGGGGTGATAATTGTTCCTGAACCTGGTGATGTGCGACCTGATGGTTGTACTGTAATAATTGTTCTTGAACCTGGTGGTGTGGGACCTGATGGATGTAGGGTAATAATTGTTTCTGAACCTGATGGTGTGGGACCTGATGGTTGTAGGGTAATAATTGTTCCTGAACCTGGTGGTCTGGGACCTGATGGTTGTAGAGTAATAATTGTTCCTGATCCTGGTGGTGTGGGACCTGTTGGTTGAAAGGTAATAACTGTTCCTGAACCTGGTGGTGTGGGACCCGCTGGTTGAGGTGTAATTACTGTTCTTGAACCTGATGGTATGGGACCTGATGGTTCAAGGGTAATGCCTGTTCCCGAACCTGATGGTGGTGGACCAGATGGTTGAGGGGTGACCATTGTTCCTGAACCTGGTGGTGTGGGACCCGCTGGTTGAGGTGTAATTACTGTTCTTGAACCTGATGGTATGGGACCTGATGGTTCAAGGGTAATGACTGTTCCCGAACCTGGTGGTGGTGGACCAGATGGTTGAGGGGTGACCATTGTTCCTGAACCTGGTGGTGTAGGTCCTGATGGTTGTAGGGTAATAACTGTTCCTGAACCTGGTGGTGTGGGACCTGACGGTTGTAGTGTAATAATTGTTCTTGAACCTGGTGGTGTGGGACCTGATGGTTGTAGGGTGATAATTGTTTCTCAACCTGGTGGTGTGGGACCTGATGGTTGTAGGGTAATAATTGTTCCTGAACCTGGTGGTCTGGGACCTGATGGTTGTAGAGTAATAATTGTTCGTGATCCTGGTGGTGTGGAACCTGATGTTTGAGGGGTGATAACTGTTTCTGAACCTGGTGTTGTGGGACCTGATGGTTTAGGGGAGATAATTGTTTCTGATCCTGGCAGTGTGGGACCTGATGTTTGAAGGGTGATAACTGTTCCTGAAACTGGTGGTGTTGGATCTGATGGTTGAGGGGTGATAACTGTTTCTGAACCTGGCAGTGTGGGACCTGATCGTTGAAGGTTGATAACTGTTCCTGAACCTAGTGGTGTGGGACCTGATGGTTGACGGGTAATAACTGTTTCTGAACCTGGTGATGTGGGACCTGATGGCTGAGGGGTAATAATTGTTCCTGATCCTGGTGGTGTGGGACCTGATGGTTGAAGGGTAATAACTGTTCCTGAACCTGGTGGTGTGGGACCCGCTGGTTGAGGTGTAATAACTGTTCTTGAACCTGATGGTATGGGACCTGATGGTTCAAGGGTAATGACTGTTTCCGAACCTGGTGGTGGTGGACCAGATGGTTGAGGGGTGACCATTGTTCCTGAACCTGGTGGTGTAGGTCCTGATGGTTGTAGGGTAATAACTGTTCCTGAACCTGGTGGTGTGGGACCTGATGGTTGTAGGGTAATAATTGTTCCTGAACCTGGTGGTCTGGGACCTGATGGTTGTAGAGTAATAATTGTTCCTGATCCTGGTGGTGTGGGACCTGATGGTTGAGGGGTGATAACTGTTTCTGAACCTGGTGATGTGGGACCTGATGGTTGAGGGGTGATAAATGTTCCTGAAACTGGTGGTGTTGGATCTGATGGTTGAGGGGTAAGAACTGTTCCTGAACCTGGTGGTGTGGGACCTGATGGTTCAGGGGTGATAATGGTTCCTGAACCTGGTGATGTGCAACCTGATGGTTGTAGTGTAATAATTGTTCTTGAACCTGGTGGTGTGGGACCTGATGGTTGTAGGGTGATAATTGTTTCTGAACCTGGTGGTGTGGGACCTGATGGTTGTAGCGTAATAATTGTTCCTGAACCTGGTGGTCTGGGACCTGATGGTTGTAGAGTAATAATTGTTCGTGATCCTGGTGTTGTGGGACCTGATGGTTGAGGAGTAATAACTGTTTCTGAACCTGGTGGTATGGGACCTGATGGTTTAGGGGTGATAACTGTTTCTGATCCTGGCAGTGTGGGACCTGATGTTTGAAGGGTGATAACTGTTCCTGAAACTGGTGGTGTTGGATCTGATGGTTGAGGGGTGATAACTGTTTCTGTACCTGGCAGTTTGGGACCTGATCGTTGAAGGGTGATAACTTTTCCTGAACGTAGTGGTGTGGGACCTGATGGTTGACGGGTAATAACTGTTTCTGAACCTGGTGATGTGGGACCTGATGGCTGAGGGGTAATAGCAGTTCCTGAAGCTGGTGGTGTGGGACCGGATGGTTGAGGCGTAATAACTGTCTCTGAACCTGGTGGTGTGGGACCTGATGGTTGAGGGGTAATAACTGTTTCTGAAGCTGGTGGTGTGGGACCTGATGTTTGACGGGTAATAACTGTTTCTGAACCAGGTGGTGTGGGACCTGATGGTTGAGGGGTAATAATTGTTCCTGAACCTTGTGGTGTGGGGGCCTGATGGTTGAGGGGTGATAATTGTTCCTGAACCTGGTGATGTGCGACCTGATGGTTGTACTGTAATAATTGTTCTTGAACCTGGTGGTGTGGGACCTGATGGATGTAGGGTAATAATTGTTTCTGAACCTGATGGTGTGGGACCTGATGGTTGTAGGGTAATAATTGTTCCTGAACCTGGTGGTCTGGGACCTGATGGTTGAGGGGTGATAACTGTTTCTGAACCTGGTGTTGAGGGACCTGATGGTTGAGGGGTAATAACTGTTTCTGAACCTGGTGGTATGGGACCTGATGGTTTAGGGGTGATAACTGTTTCTGATCCTGGCACTGTGGGACCTGATGTTTGAAGGGTGATAACTGTTCCTGAAACTGGTGGTGCTGGATCTGATGGTTGAGGGGTGATAACTGTTTCTGAACCTGGTGATGTGGGACCTGATGGTTGAGGGGTGATAAATGTTCGTGAAACTGGTGGTGTTGGATCTGATGGTTGAGGGGTAAGAACTGTTCCTGAACCTGGTGGTGTGGGACCTGATGGTTGTAGTGTAATAATTGTTCTTGAACCTGGTGGTGTGGGACCTGATGGTTGTAGGGTGATAATTGTTTCTCAACCTGGTGGTGTGGGACCTGATGGTTGTAGGGTAATAATTGTTCCTGAACCTGGTGGTCTGGGACCTGATGGTTGTAGAGTAATAATTGTTCGTGATCCTGGTGGTGTGGAACCTGATGTTTGAGGGGTGATAACTGTTTCTGAACCTGGTGTTGTGGGACCTGATGGTTGAGGGGTAATAACTGTTTCTGAACCTGGTGGTATGGGACCTGATGGTTTAGGGGTGATAACTGTTTCTGATCCTGGCAGTGTGGGACCTGATGTTTGAAGGGTGATAACTGTTCCTGAAACTGGTGGTGTTGGATCTGATGGTTGAGGGGTGATAACTGTTTCTGTACCTGGCAGTTTGGGACCTGATCGTTGAAGGGTGATAACTTTTCCTGAACGTAGTGGTGTGGGACCTGATGGTTGACGGGTAATAACTGTTTCTGAACCTGGTGATGTGGGACCTGATGGCTGAGGGGTAATAGCAGTTCCTGAAGCTGGTGGTGTGGGACCGGATGGTTGAGGCGTAATAACTGTCTCTGAACCTGGTGGTGTGGGACCTGATGGTTGAGGGGTAATAACTGTTTCTGAAGCTGGTGGTGTGGGACCTGATGTTTGACGGGTAATAACTGTTTCTGAACCAGGTGGTGTGGGACCTGATGGTTGAGGGGTAATAATTGTTCCTGAACCTTGTGGTGTGGGGGCCTGATGGTTGAGGGGTGATAATTGTTCCTGAACCTGGTGATGTGCGACCTGATGGTTGTACTGTAATAATTGTTCTTGAACCTGGTGGTGTGGGACCTGATGGATGTAGGGTAATAATTGTTTCTGAACCTGATGGTGTGGGACCTGATGGTTGTAGGGTAATAATTGTTCCTGAACCTGGTGGTCTGGGACCTGATGGTTGTAGAGTAATAATTGTTCCTGATCCTGGTGGTGTGGGACCTGTTGGTTGAAGGGTAATAACTGTTCCTGAACCTGGTGGTGTGGGACCCGCTGGTTGAGGTGTAATTACTGTTCTTGAACCTGATGGTATGGGACCTGATGGTTCAAGGGTAATGCCTGTTCCCGAACCTGATGGTGGTGGACCAGATGGTTGAGGGGTGACCATTGTTCCTGAACCTGGTGGTGTGGGACCCGCTGGTTGAGGTGTAATTACTGTTCTTGAACCTGATGGTATGGGACCTGATGGTTCAAGGGTAATGACTGTTCCCGAACCTGGTGGTGGTGGACCAGATGGTTGAGGGGTGACCATTGTTCCTGAACCTGGTGGTGTAGTTCCTGATGGTTGTAGGGTAATAACTGTTCCTGAACCTGGTGGTGTGGGACCTGACGGTTGTAGTGTAATAATTGTTCTTGAACCTGGTGGTGTGGGACCTGATGGTTGTAGGGTGATAATTGTTTCTCAACCTGGTGGTGTGGGACCTGATGGTTGTAGGGTAATAATTGTTCCTGAACCTGGTGGTCTGGGACCTGATGGTTGTAGAGTAATAATTGTTCGTGATCCTGGTGGTGTGGAACCTGATGTTTGAGGGGTGATAACTGTTTCTGAACCTGGTGTTGTGGGACCTGATGGTTTAGGGGAGATAATTGTTTCTGATCCTGGCAGTGTGGGACCTGATGTTTGAAGGGTGATAACTGTTCCTGAAACTGGTGGTGTTGGATCTGATGGTTGAGGGGTGATAACTGTTTCTGAACCTGGCAGTGTGGGACCTGATCGTTGAAGGTTGATAACTGTTCCTGAACCTAGTGGTGTGGGACCTGATGGTTGACGGGTAATAACTGTTTCTGAACCTGGTGATGTGGGACCTGATGGCTGAGGGGTAATAATTGTTCCTGATCCTGGTGGTGTGGGACCTGATGGTTGAAGGGTAATAACTGTTCCTGAACCTGGTGGTGTGGGACCCGCTGGTTGAGGTGTAATAACTGTTCTTGAACCTGATGGTATGGGACCTGATGGTTCAAGGGTAATGACTGTTTCCGAACCTGGTGGTGGTGGACCAGATGGTTGAGGGGTGACCATTGTTCCTGAACCTGGTGGTGTAGGTCCTGATGGTTGTAGGGTAATAACTGTTCCTGAACCTGGTGGTGTGGGACCTGATGGTTGTAGGGTAATAATTGTTCCTGAACCTGGTGGTCTGGGACCTGATGGTTGTAGAGTAATAATTGTTCCTGATCCTGGTGGTGTGGGACCTGATGGTTGAGGGGTGATAACTGTTTCTGAACCTGGTGATGTGGGACCTGATGGTTGAGGGGTGATAAATGTTCCTGAAACTGGTGGTGTTGGATCTGATGGTTGAGGGGTAAGAACTGTTCCTGAACCTGGTGGTGTGGGACCTGATGGTTCAGGGGTGATAATGGTTCCTGAACCTGGTGATGTGCAACCTGATGGTTGTAGTGTAATAATTGTTCTTGAACCTGGTGGTGTGGGACCTGATGGTTGTAGGGTGATAATTGTTTCTGAACCTGGTGGTGTGGGACCTGATGGTTGTAGCGTAATAATTGTTCCTGAACCTGGTGGTCTGGGACCTGATGGTTGTAGAGTAATAATTGTTCGTGATCCTGGTGTTGTGGGACCTGATGGTTGAGGAGTAATAACTGTTTCTGAACCTGGTGGTATGGGACCTGATGGTTTAGGGGTGATAACTGTTTCTGATCCTGGCAGTGTGGGACCTGATGTTTGAAGGGTGATAACTGTTCCTGAAACTGGTGGTGTTGGATCTGATGGTTGAGGGGTGATAACTGTTTCTGTACCTGGCAGTTTGGGACCTGATCGTTGAAGGGTGATAACTTTTCCTGAACGTAGTGGTGTGGGACCTGATGGTTGACGGGTAATAACTGTTTCTGAACCTGGTGATGTGGGACCTGATGGCTGAGGGGTAATAGCAGTTCCTGAAGCTGGTGGTGTGGGACCGGATGGTTGAGGCGTAATAACTGTCTCTGAACCTGGTGGTGTGGGACCTGATGGTTGAGGGGTAATAACTGTTTCTGAAGCTGGTGGTGTGGGACCTGATGTTTGACGGGTAATAACTGTTTCTGAACCAGGTGGTGTGGGACCTGATGGTTGAGGGGTAATAATTGTTCCTGAACCTTGTGGTGTGGGGGCCTGATGGTTGAGGGGTGATAATTGTTCCTGAACCTGGTGATGTGCGACCTGATGGTTGTACTGTAATAATTGTTCTTGAACCTGGTGGTGTGGGACCTGATGGATGTAGGGTAATAATTGTTTCTGAACCTGATGGTGTGGGACCTGATGGTTGTAGGGTAATAATTGTTCCTGAACCTGGTGGTCTGGGACCTGATGGTTGAGGGGTGATAACTGTTTCTGAACCTGGTGTTGTGGGACCTGATGGTTGAGGGGTAATAACTGTTTCTGAACCTGGTGGTATGGGACCTGATGGTTTAGGGGTGATAACTGTTTCTGATCCTGGCACTGTGGGACCTGATGTTTGAAGGGTGATAACTGTTCCAGAAACTGGTGGTGCTGGATCTGATGGTTGAGGGGTGATAACTGTTTCTGAACCTGGTGATGTGGGACCTGATGGTTGAGGGGTGATAAATGTTCCTGAAACTGGTGGTGTTGGATCTGATGGTTGAGGGGTAAGAACTGTTCCTGAACCTGGTGGTGTGGGACCTGATGGTTGTAGTGTAATAATTGTTCTTGAACCTGGTGGTGTGGGACCTGATGGTTGTAGGGTGATAATTGTTTCTCAACCTGGTGGTGTGGGACCTGATGGTTGTAGGGTAATAATTGTTCCTGAACCTGGTGGTCTGGGACCTGATGGTTGTAGAGTAATAATTGTTCGTGATCCTGGTGGTGTGGAACCTGATGTTTGAGGGGTGATAACTGTTTCTGAACCTGGTGTTGTGGGACCTGATGGTTTAGGGGAGATAATTGTTTCTGATCCTGGCAGTGTGGGACCTGATGTTTGAAGGGTGATAACTGTTCCTGAAACTGGTGGTGTTGGATCTGATGGTTGAGGGGTGATAACTGTTTCTGAACCTGGCAGTGTGGGACCTGATCGTTGAAGGTTGATAACTGTTCCTGAACCTAGTGGTGTGGGACCTGATGGTTGATGGGTAATAACTGTTTCTGAACCTGGTGATGTGGGACCTGATGGCTGAGGGGTAATAATTGTTCCTGATCCTGGTGGTGTGGGACCTGATGGTTGAAGGGTAATAACTGTTCCTGAACCTGGTGGTGTGGGACCCGCTGGTTGAGGTGTAATAACTGTTCTTGAACCTGATGGTATGGGACCTGATGGTTCAAGGGTAATGACTGTTTCCGAACCTGGTGGTGGTGGACCAGATGGTTGAGGGGTGACCATTGTTCCTGAACCTGGTGGTGTAGGTCCTGATGGTTGTAGGGTAATAACTGTTCCTGAACCTGGTGGTGTGGGACCTGATGGTTGTAGGGTAATAATTGTTCCTGAACCTGGTGGTCTGGGACCTGATGGTTGTAGAGTAATAATTGTTCCTGATCCTGGTGGTGTGGGACCTGATGTTTGAGGGGTGATAACTGTTTCTGAACCTGGTGTTGTGGGACCTGATGGTTGAGGGGTAATAACTGTTTCTGAACCTGGTGGTATGGGACCTGATGGTTTAGGGGTGATAACTGTTTCTGATCCTGGCAGTGTGGAACCTGATGTTAGAAGGGTGATAACTGTTCCTGAAACTGGTGGTGTTGGATCTGATGGTTGAGGGGTGATAACTGTTTCTGAACCTGGTGATGTGGGACCTGATGGTTGAGGGGTGATAAATGTTCCTGAAACTGGTGGTGTTGGATCTGATGGTTGAGGGGTAAGAACTGTTCCTGAACCTGGTGGTGTGGGACCTGATGGTTCAGGGGTGATAATGGTTCCTGAACCTGGTGATGTGCAACCTGATGGTTGTAGTGTAATAATTGTTCTTGAACCTGGTGGTGTGGGACCTGATGGTTGTAGGGTGATAATTGTTTCTGAACCTGGTGGTGTGGGACCTGATGGTTGTAGCGTAATAATTGTTCCTGAACCTGGTTGTCTGGGACCTGATGGTTGTAGAGTAATAATTGTTCGTGATCCTGGTGTTGTGGGACCTGATGGTTGAGGAGTAATAACTGTTTCTGAACCTGGTGGTATGGGACCTGATGGTTTAGGGGTGATAACTGTTTCTGATCCTGGCAGTGTGGGACCTGATGTTTGAAGGGTGATAACTGTTCCTGAAACTGGTGGTGTTGGATCTGATGGTTGAGGGGTGATAACTGTTTCTGTACCTGGCAGTTTGGGACCTGATCGTTGAAGGGTGATAACTTTTCCTGAACGTAGTGGTGTGGGACCTGATGGTTGACGGGTAATAACTGTTTCTGAACCTGGTGATGTGGGACCTGATGGCTGAGGGGTAATAGCAGTTCCTGAAGCTGGTGGTGTGGGACCGGATGGTTGAGGCGTAATAACTGTCTCTGAACCTGGTGGTGTGGGACCTGATGGTTGAGGGGTAATAATTGTTTCTGAAGCTGGTGGTGTGGGACCTGATGTTTGACGGGTAATAACTGTTTCTGAACCAGGTGGTGTGGGACCTGATGGTTGAGGGGTAATAATTGTTCCTGAACCTTGTGGTGTGGGGGCCTGATGGTTGAGGGGTGATAATTGTTCCTGAACCTGGTGATGTGCGACCTGATGGTTGTACTGTAATAATTGTTCTTGAACCTGGTGGTGTGGGACCTGATGGATGTAGGGTAATAATTGTTTCTGAACCTGATGGTGTGGGACCTGATGGTTGTAGGGTAATAATTGTTCCTGAACCTGGTGGTCTGGGACCTGATGGTTGAAGGGTAATAACTGTTCCTGAACCTGGTGGTGTGGGACCCGCTGGTTGAGGTGTAATTACTGTTCTTGAACCTGATGGTATGGGACCTGATGGTTCAAGGGTAATGCCTGTTCCCGAACCTGATGGTGGTGGACCAGATGGTTGAGGGGTGACCATTGTTCCTGAACCTGGTGGTGTGGGACCCGCTGGTTGAGGTGTAATTACTGTTCTTGAACCTGATGGTATGGGACCTGATGGTTCAAGGGTAATGACTGTTCCCGAACCTGGTGGTGGTGGACCAGATGGTTGAGGGGTGATCATTGTTCCTGAACCTGGTGGTGTAGGTCCTGATGGTTGTAGGGTAATAACTGTTCCTGAACCTGGTGGTGTGGGACCTGATGGTTGTAGGGTAATAATTGTTCCTGAACCTGGTGGTCTGGGACCTGATGGTTGTAGAGTAATAATTGTTCCTGATCCTGGTGGTGTGGGACCTGATGTTTGAGGGGTGATAACTGTTTCTGAACCTGGTGTTGTGGGACCTGATGGTTGAGGGGTAATAACTGTTTCTGAACCTGGTGGTATGGGACCTGATGGTTTAGGGGTGATAACTGTTTCTGTTCCTGGCAGTGTGGAACCTGATGTTTGAAGGGTGATAACTGTTCCTGAAACTGGTGGTATTGGATCTGATGGTTGAGGGGTGATAACTGTTTCTGAACCTGGTGATGTGGGACCTGATGGTTGAGGGGTGATAAATGTTCCTGAAACTGGTGGTGTTGGATCTGATGGTTGAGGGGTAAGAACTGTTCCTGAACCTGGTGGTGTGGGACCTGATGGTTCAGGGGTGATAATTGTTCCTGAACCTGGCGATGTGCGACCTGAGGGTTGTAGTGTAATAATTGTTCTTGAACCTGGTGGTGTGGGACCTGATGGTTGTAGGGTGATAATTGTTTCTGAACCTGGTGGTGTGGGACCTGATGGTTGTAGGGTAATAATTGTTCCTGAACCTGGTGGTCTGGGACCTGATGGTTGTAGAGTAATAATTGTTCGTGATCCTGGTGGTGTGGAACCTGATGGTTGAGGAGTAATAACTGTTTCTGAACCTGGTGGTATGGGACCTGATGGTTTAGGTGTGATAACTGTTTCTGATCCTGGCAGTGTGGGACCTGATGTTTGAAGGGTGATAACTGTTCCTGAAACTGGTGGTGTTGGATCTGATGGTTGAGGGGTGATAACTGTTTCTGTACCTGGCAGTTTGGAACCTGATCGTTGAAGGGTGATAACTTTTCCTGAACGTAGTGGTGTGCGACCTGATGGTTGACGGGTAATAACTGTTTCTGAACCTGGTGATGTGGGACCTGATGGCTGAGGGGTAATAACAGTTCCTGAAGCTGGTGGTGTGGGACCGGATGGTTGAGGCTTAATAACTGTCTCTGAACCTGGTGGTGTGGGACCTGATGGTTGAGGGGTAATAACTGTTTCTGAAGCTGGTGGTGTGGGACCTGATGGTTGACGGGTAATAACTGTTTCTGAACCAGGTGGTGTGGGACCTGATGGTTGAGGGGTAATAATTGTTCCTGAACCTGGTGGTGTGGGGGCCTGATGGTTGAGGGGTGATAATTGTTCCTGACCCTGGTGATGTGCGACCTGATGGTTGTACTGTAATAATTGTTCTTGAACCTGGTGGTGTGGGACCTGATGGATGTAGGGTAATAATTGTTTCTGAACCTGATGGTGTGGTACCTGATGGTTGTAGGGTAATAATTGTTCGTGAACCTGGTGGTCTGGGACCTGATGGTTGTAGAGTAATAATTGTTCCTGATCCTGGTGGTGTGGGACCTGATGGTTGAGGGGTAATAACTGTTTCTGAACCTGGTGGTTTGGGACGTGATTGTTGAGGGGTAATAACTGTTCCTGAACCTGGTGGTGTGGGACCTGATGATTCAGGGGTAATAACTGTTCCTGAACCTGCTGGTGTGGGACCTGATGGCTGAGGGGAGATAACTTTTCCTGAACCTGGTGGTCTGGGACCTGATGGTTGTAGAGTAATAATTGTTCCTGATCCTGGTGGTGTGGGACCTGATGGTTGAAGGGTAATAACTGTTCCTGAACCTGGTGGTGTGGGACCCGCTGGTTGAGGTGTAATTACTGTTCTTGAACCTGATGGTATGGTACCTGATGGTTCAAGGGTAATGACTGTTCCCGAACCTGGTGGTGGTGGACCAGATGGTTGAGGGGTGACCATTGTTCCTGAACCTGGTGGTGTAGGTCCTGATGGTTGTAGGGTAATAACTGTTCCTGAACCTGGTGGTGTGGGACCTGATGGTTGTAGGGTAATAATTGTTCCTGAACCTGGTGGTCTGGGACCTGATGGTTGTAGAGTAATAATTGTTCCTGATCCTGGTGGTGTGGGACCTGATGTTTGAGGGGTGATAACTATTTCTGAACCTGGTGTTGTGGGACCTGATGGTTGAGGGGTAATAACTGTTTCTGAACCTGGTGGTATGGGACCTGATGGTTTAGGGGTGATAACTGTTTCTGATCCTGGCAGTGTGGAACCTGATGTTTGAAGGGTGATAACTGTTCCTGAAACTGGTGGTGTTGGATCTGATGGTTGAGGGGTGATAACTGTTTCTGAACCTGGCGATGTGGGACCTGATGGTTGAGGGGTGATAACTGTTTCTGAACCTGGTGTTGTGGGACCTGATGGTTGAGGGGTAATAACTGTTTCTGAACTTGGTGGTGTGGGACCTGATTGTTGAGGGGTAATAACTGTTCCTGAACCTGGTGGTGTGGGACCTGATGATTGAGGGGTAATAACTGTTCCTGAACCTGCTGGTGTGGGACCTGATGGCTGAGGGGAGATAACTTTTCCTGAACCTGGTGGTCTGGGACCTGATGGTTGTAGAGTAATAATTGTTCCTGATCCTGGTGGTGTGGGACCTGATGGTTGAAGGGTAATAACTGTTCCTGAACCTGGTGGTGTGGGACCCGCTGGTTGAGGTGTAATTACTGTTCTTGAACCTGATGGTATGGGACCTGATGGTTCAAGGGTAATGACTGTTCCCGAACCTGGTGGTGGTGGACCAGATGGTTGAGGGGTGACCATTGTTCCTGAACCTGGTGGTGTAGGTCCTGATGGTTGTAGGGTAATAACTGTTCCTGAACCTGGTGGTGTGGGACCTGATGGTTGTAGGGTAATAATTGTTCCTGAACCTGGTGGTCTGGGACCTGATGGTTGTAGAGTAATAATTGTTCCTGATCCTGGTGGTGTGGGACCTGATGTTTGAGGGGTGATAACTGTTTCTGAACCTGGTGTTGTGGGACCTGATGGTTGAGGGGTAATAACTGTTTCTGAACCTGGTGGTATGGGACCTGATGGTTTAGGGGTGATAACTGTTTCTGATCCTGGCAGTGTGGAACCTGATGTTTGAAGGGTGATAACTGTTCCTGAAACTGGTGGTGTTGGATCTGATGGTTGAGGGGTGATAACTGTTTCTGAACCTGGTGATGTGGGACCTGATGGTTGAGGGGTGATAACTGTTTCTGAACCTGGTGTTGGGGGACCTGATGGTTGAGGGGTAATAACTGTTTCTGAACCTGGTGATGTGGGACCTGATGGTTGAGGGGTGATAAATGTTCCTGAAACTGGTGGTGTTGGATCTGATGGTTGAGGGGTAAGAACTGTTCCTGAACCTGGTGGTGTGGGACCTGATGGTTCAGGGGTGATAATTGTTCTTGAACCTGGTGGTGTGGGACCTGATGGTTGTAGGGTGATAATTGTTTCTGAACCTGGTGGTGTGGGACCTGATCGTTGTAGGGTAATAATTGTTCCTGAACCTGGTGGTCTGGGACCTGATGGTTGTAGAGTAATAATTGTTCGTGATCCTGGTGTTGTGGGACCTGATGGTTGAGGAGTAATAACTGTTTCTGAACCTGGTGGTATGGGACCTGATGGTTTAGGGGTGATAACTGTTTCTGATCCTGGCAGTGTGGGACCTGATGTTTGAAGGGTGATAACTGTTCCTGAAACTGGTGGTGTTGGATCTGATGGTTGAGGGGTGATAACTTTTCCTGAACGTAGTGGTGTGGGACCTGATGGTTGACGGGTAATAACTGTTTCTGAACCTGGTGATGTGGGACCTGATGGCTGAGGGGTAATAGCAGTTCCTGAAGCTGGTGGTGTGGGACCGGATGGTTGAGGCGTAATAACTGTCTCTGAACCTGGTGGTGTGGGACCTGATGGTTGAGGGGTAATAACTGTTTCTGAAGCTGGTGGTGTGGGACCTGATGTTTGACGGGTAATAACTGTTTCTGAACCAGGTGGTGTGGGACCTGATGGTTGAGGGGTAATAATTGTTCCTGAACCTTGTGGTGTGGGGGCCTGATGGTTGAGGGGTGATAATTGTTCCTGAACCTGGTGATGTGCGACCGGATGGTTGTACTGTAATAATTGTTCTTGAACCTGGTGGTGTGGGACCTGATGGATGTAGGGTAATAATTGTTTCTGAACCTGATGGTGTGGGACCTGATGGTTGTAGGGTAATAATTGTTCCTGAACCTGGTGGTCTGGGACCTGATGGTTGTAGAGTAATAATTGTTCCTGATCCTGGTTGTGTGGGACCTGATGGTTGAAGGGTAATAACTGTTCCTGAACCTGGTGGTGTGGGACGTGATGGTTGAGGTGTAATTACTGTTCTTGAACCTGATGGTATGCGACCTGATGGTTCAAGGGTAATGCCTGTTCCCGAACCTGGTGGTGGTGGACCAGATGGTTGAGGGGTGACCATTGTTCCTGAACCTGGTGGTGTGGGACCCGCTGGTTGAGGTGTAATTACTGTTCTTGAACCTGATGGTATGGGACCTGATGGTTCAAGGGTAATGACTGTTCCCGAACCTGGTGGTGGTGGACCAGATGGTTGAGGGGTGACCATTGTTCCTGAACCTGGTGGTGTAGGTCCTGATGGTTGTAGGGTAATAACTGTTCCTGAACCTGGTGGTGTGGGACCTGATGGTTGTAGGGTAATAATTGTTCCTGAACCTGGTGGTCTGGGACCTGATGGTTGTAGAGTAATAATTGTTCCTGATCCTGGTGGTGTGGGACCTGATGTTTGAGGGGTGATAACTGTTTCTGAACCTGGTGTTGTGGGACCTGATGGTTGAGGGGTAATAACTGTTTCTGAACCTGGTGGTATGGGACCTGATGGTTTAGGGGTGATAACTGTTTCTGATCCTGGCAGTGTGGAACCTGATGTTTGAAGGGTGATAACTGTTCCTGAAACTGGTGGTGTTGGATCTGATGGTTGAGGGGTGATAACTGTTTCTGAACCTGGTGATGTGGGACCTGATGGTTGAGGGGTGATAAATGTTCCTGAAACTGGTGGTGTTGGATCTGATGGTTGAGGGGTAAGAACTGTTCCTGAACCTGGTGGTGTGGGACCTGATGGTTCAGGGGTAATAATTGTTCCTGAACCTGGTGATGTGCGACCTGAGGGTTGTAGTGTAATAATTGTTCTTGAACCTGGTGGTGTGGGACCTGATGGTTGTAGGGTGATAATTGTTTCTGAACCTGGTGGTGTGGGACCTGATGGTTGTAGGGTAATAATTGTTCCTGAACCTGGTGGTCTGGGACCTGATGGTTGTAGAGTAATAATTGTTCGTGATCCTGGTGGTGTGGAACCTGATGGTTGAGGAGTAATAACTGTTTCTGAACCTGGTGGTATGGGACCTGATGGTTTAGGTGTGATACCTGTTTCTGATCCTGGCAGTGTGGGACCTGATGTTTGAAGGGTGATAACTGTTCCTGAAACTGGTGGTGTTGGATCTGATGGTTGAGGGGTGATAACTGTTTCTGTACCTGGCAGTTTGGGACCTGATCGTTGAAGGGTGATAACTTTTCCTGAACGTAGTGGTGTGCGACCTGATGGTTGACGGGTAATAACTGTTTCTGAACCTGGTGATGTGGGACCTGATGGCTGAGGGGTAATAACAGTTCCTGAAGCTGGTGGTGTGGGACCGGATGGTTGAGGCGTAATAACTGTCTCTGAACCTGGTGGTGTGGGACCTGATGGTTGAGGGGTAATAACTGTTTCTGAAGCTGGTGGTGTGGGACCTGATGGTTGACGGGTAATAACTGTTTCTGAACCAGGTGGTGTGGGACCTGATGGTTGAGGGGTAATAATTGTTCCTGAACCTGGTGGTGTGGGGGCCTGATGGTTGAGGGGTGATAATTGTTCCTGAACCTGGTGATGTGCGACCTGATGGTTGTACTGTAATAATTGTTCTTGAACCTGGTGGTGTGGGACCTGATGGATGTAGGGTAATAATTGTTTCTGAACCTGATGGTGTGGGACCTGATGGTTGTAGGGTAATAATTGTTCCTGAACCTGGTGGTCTGGGACCTGATGTTTGTAGAGTAATAATTGTTCCTGATCCTGGTGGTGTGGGACCTGATGGTTGAAGGGTAATAACTGTTCCTGAACCTGGTGGTGTGGGACGTGATGGTTGAGGTGTAATAACTGTTCTTGAACCTGATGGTATGGGACCTGATGGTTGAAGGGTAATGACTGATCCCGAACCTGGTGGTGGTGGACCAGATGGTTGAGGGGTGACAATTGTTCCTGAACCTGGTTGTGTAGGTCCTGATGGTTGTAGGGTAATAACTGGTCCTAAACCTTGTGGTATGTGACCTGATGGCTGAGGGGTAATAACGGTTCCTGAACCTGGTGGTATGGGATCTGATGGTTGAAGGGTAATAACTGTTCCTAAACCCGGTGGTATGGGACCTAATGGCTGAGGGGTAATAACGGTTCCAGAACCTGGTGGTATGGGACCTGATGGTTGAGGGGTAATAACTGTTTCTGAACCTGGTGGTGTGGGACCTGATTGTTGAGGGGTAATAACTGTTCCTGAACCTGGTGGTGTGGGACCTGATGATTGAGGGGTAATAACTGTTCCTGAACCTGCTGGTGTGGGACCTGATGGCTGAGGGGAGATAACTTTTCCTGAACCTGGTGGTATGGGACCTGATGGTTGAGGGGTAATAATTGTTCCTGATCCTGGTGGTGTGGGACCTGATGGTTGAAGGGTAATAACTGTTCCTGAACCTGGTGGTGTGGGACCCGCTGGTTGAGGTGTAATTACTGTTCTTGAACCTGATGGTATGGGACCTGATGGTTCAAGGGTAATGACTGTTCCCGAACCTGGTGGTGGTGGACCAGATGGTTGAGGGGTGACCATTGTTCCTGAACCTGCTGGTGTAGGTCCTGATGGTTGTAGGGTAATAACTGTTCCTGAACCTGGTGGTGTGGGACCTGATGGTTGTAGGGTAATAATTTTTCCTGAACCTGGTGGTCTGGGACCTGATGGTTGTAGAGTAATAATTGTTCCTGATCCTGGTGGTGTGGGACCTGATGTTTGAGGGGTGATAACTGTTTCTGAACCTGGTGTTGTGGGACCTGATGGTTGAGGGGTAATAACTGTTTCTGAACCTGGTGGTATGGGACCTGATGGTTTAGGGGTGATAACTGTTTCTGATCCTGGCCGTGTGGAACCTGATGTTTGAAGGGTGATAACTGTTCCTGAAACTGGTGGTGTTGGATCCGATGGTTGAGGGGTGATAACTGTTTCTGAACCTGGTGATGTGGGACCTGATGGTTGAGGGGTGATAACTGTTTCTGAACCTGGTGTTGTGGGACCTGATGGTTGAGGGGTAATAACTGTTTCTGAACCTGGTGGTATGGGACCTGATGGTTTAGGGGTGATAACTGTTTCTGATCCTGGCAGTGTGGAACCTGATGTTTGAAGGGTGATAACTGTTCCTGAAACTGGTGGTGTTGGATCTGATGGTTGAGGGGTGATAACTGTTTCTGATCCTGGTGGTGTGGGACCTGATGGATGTAGGGTAATAATTGTTTCTGAACCTGATGGTGTGGGACCTGATGGTTGTAGGGTAATAATTGTTCCTGAACCAGGTGGTCTGGGACCTGATGGTTGTAGAGTAATAATTGTTCCTGATCCTGGTGGTGTGGGACGTGATGGTTGAAGGGTGATAACTGTTCCTGAAGCTGGTGGTGTTGGATCTGATGGTTGAGGGGTGATAACTGTTTCTGTATCTGGCAGTTTGGGACCTGATCGTTGAAGGGTGATAACTTTTCCTGAACGTAGTGGTGTGCGACCTGATGGTTGACGGGTAATAACTGTTTCTGAACCTGGTGATGTGGGACCTGATGGCTGAGGGGTAATAACAGTTCCTGAAGCTGGTGGTGTGGGACCGGATGGTTGAGGCGTAATAACTGTCTCTGAACCTGGTGGTGTGGGACCTGATGGTTGAGGGGTAATAACTGTTTCTGAAGCTGGTGGTGTGGGACCTGATGGTTGACGGGTAATAACTGTTTCTGAACCAGGTGGTGTGGGACCTGATGGTTGAGGGGTAATAATTGTTCCTGAACCTGGTGGTGTGGGGGCCTGATGGTTGAGGGGTGATAATTGTTCCTGAACCTGGTGATGTGCGACCTGATGGTTGTACTGTAATAATTGTTCTTGAACCTGGTGGTGTGGGACCTGATGGATGTAGGGTAATAATTGTTTCTGAACCTGATGGTGTGGGACCTGATGGTTGTAGGGTAATAATTGTTCCTGAACCTGGTGGTCTGGGACCTGATGTTTGTAGAGTAATAATTGTTCCTGATCCTGGTGGTGTGGGACCTGATGGTTGAAGGGTAATAACTGTTCCTGAACCTGGTGGTGTGGGACGTGATGGTTGAGGTGTAATAACTGTTCTTGAACCTGATGGTATGGGACCTGATGGTTGAAGGGTAATGACTGATCCCGAACCTGGTGGTGGTGGACCAGATGGTTGAGGGGTGACAATTGTTCCTGAACCTGGTTGTGTAGGTCCTGATGGTTGTAGGGTAATAACTGGTCCTAAACCTTGTGGTATGTGACCTGATGGCTGAGGGGTAATAACGGTTCCTGAACCTGGTGGTATGGGATCTGATGGTTGAAGGGTAATAACTGTTCCTAAACCCGGTGGTATGGGACCTAATGGCTGAGGGGTAATAACGGTTCCAGAACCTGGTGGTATGGGACCTGATGGTTGAGGGGTAATAACTGTTTCTGAACCTGGTGGTGTGGGACCTGATTGTTGAGGGGTAATAACTGTTCCTGAACCTGGTGGTGTGGGACCTGATGATTGAGGGGTAATAACTGTTCCTACCTGCTGGTGTGGGACCTGATGGCTGAGGGGAGATAACTTTTCCTGAACCTGGTGGTATGGGACCTGATGGTTGAGGGGTAATAATTGTTCCTGATCCTGGTGGTGTGGGACCTGATGGTTGAAGGGTAATAACTGTTCCTGAACCTGGTGGTGTGGGACCCGCTGGTTGAGGTGTAATTACTGTTCTTGAACCTGATGGTATGGGACCTGATGGTTCAAGGGTAATGACTGTTCCCGAACCTGGTGGTGGTGGACCAGATGGTTGAGGGGTGACCATTGTTCCTGAACCTGCTGGTGTAGGTCCTGATGGTTGTAGGGTAATAACTGTTCCTGAACCTGGTGGTGTGGGACCTGATGGTTGTAGGGTAATAATTTTTCCTGAACCTGGTGGTCTGGGACCTGATGGTTGTAGAGTAATAATTGTTCCTGATCCTGGTGGTGTGGGACCTGATGTTTGAGGGGTGATAACTGTTTCTGAACCTGGTGTTGTGGGACCTGATGGTTGAGGGGTAATAACTGTTTCTGAACCTGGTGGTATGGGACCTGATGGTTTAGGGGTGATAACTGTTTCTGATCCTGGCAGTGTGGAACCTGATGTTTGAAGGGTGATAACTGTTCCTGAAACTGGTGGTGTTGGATCCGATGGTTGAGGGGTGATAACTGTTTCTGAACCTGGTGATGTGGGACCTGATGGTTGAGGGGTGATAACTGTTTCTGAACCTGGTGTTGTGGGACCTGATGGTTGAGGGGTAATAACTGTTTCTGAACCTGGTGGTATGGGACCTGATGGTTTAGGGGTGATAACTGTTTCTGATCCTGGCAGTGTGGAACCTGATGTTTGAAGGGTGATAACTGTTCCTGAAACTGGTGGTGTTGGATCTGATGGTTGAGGGGTGATAACTGTTTCTGATCCTGGTGGTGTGGGACCTGATGGATGTAGGGTAATAATTGTTTCTGAACCTGATGGTGTGGGACCTGATGGTTGTAGGGTAATAATTGTTCCTGAACCAGGTGGTCTGGGACCTGATGGTTGTAGAGTAATAATTGTTCCTGATCCTGGTGGTGTGGGACGTGATGGTTGAGGTGTGATAACTGTTTCTGATCCTGGCAGTGTGGGACCTGATGTTTGAAGGGTGATAACTGTTCCTGAAGCTGGTGGTGTTGGATCTGATGGTTGAGGGGTGATAACTGTTTCTGTATCTGGCAGTTTGGGACCTGATCGTTGAAGGGTGATAACTTTTCCTGAACGTAGTGGTGTGCGACCTGATGGTTGACGGGTAATAACTGTTTCTGAACCTGGTGATGTGGGACCTGATGGCTGAGGGGTAATAACAGTTCCTGAAGCTGGTGGTGTGGGACCGGATGGTTGAGGCGTAATAACTGTCTCTGAACCTGGTGGTGTGGGACCTGATGGTTGAGGGGTAATAACTGTTTCTGAAGCTGGTGGTGTGGGACCTGATGGTTGACGGGTAATAACTGTTTCTGAACCAGGTGGTGTGGGACCTGATGGTTGAGGGGTAATAATTGTTCCTGAACCTGGTGGTGTGGGGGCCTGATGGTTGAGGGGTGATAATTGTTCCTGAACCTGGTGATGTGCGACCTGATGGTTGTACTGTAATAATTGTTCTTGAACCTGGTGGTGTGGGACCTGATGGATGTAGGGTAATAATTGTTTCTGAACCTGATGGTGTGGGACCTGATGGTTGTAGGGTAATAATTGTTCCTGAACCTGGTGGTCTGGGACCTGATGTTTGTAGAGTAATAATTGTTCCTGATCCTGGTGGTGTGGGACCTGATGGTTGAAGGGTAATAACTGTTCCTGAACCTGGTGGTGTGGGACGTGATGGTTGAGGTGTAATAACTGTTCTTGAACCTGACGGTATGGGACCTGATGGTTGAAGGGTAATGACTGTTCCCGAACCTGGTGGTGGTGGACCAGATGGTTGAGGGGTGACAATTGTTCCTGAACCTGGTTGTGTAGGTCCTGATGGTTGTAGGGTAATAACTGGTCCTAAACCTTGTGGTATGTGACCTGATGGCTGAGGGGTAATAACGGTTCCTGAACCTGGTGGTATGCGATCTGATGGTTGAAGGGTAATAACTGTTCCTAAACCTGGTGGTATGGGACCTAATGGCTGAGGGGTAATAACGGTTCCTGAACCTGGTAGTATGGGACCTGATGGTTGAGGGGTAATAATTGTTCCTGATCCTGGTGGTGTGGGACCTGATGGTTGAAGGGTAATAACTGTTCCTGAACCTGGTGGTGTGGGACCCGCTGGTTGAGGTGTAATTACTCTTCTTGAACCTGATGGTATGGGACCTGATGGTTCAAGGGTAATGACTGTTCCCGAACCTGGTGGTGGTGGACCAGATGGTTGAGGGGTGACCATTGTTCCTGAACCTGGTGGTGTAGGTCCTGATGGTTGTAGGGTAATAACTGTTCCTGAACCTGGTGGTCTGGGACCTGATGGTTGTAGAGTAATAATTGTTCCTGATCCTGGTGGTGTGGGACCTGATGTTTGAGGGGTGAATACTGTTTCTGAACCTGGTGTTGTGGGACCTGATGGTTGAGGGGTAATAACTGTTTCTGAACCTGGTGGTATGGGACCTGATGGTTTAGGGGTGATAACTGTTTCTGATCCTGGCAGTGTGGAACCTGATGTTTGAAGGGTGATAACTGTTCCTGAAACTGGTGGTGTTGGATCTGATGGTTGAGGGGTGATAACTGTTTCTGAACCTGGTCATGTGGGACCTGATGGTTGAGGGGTGATAACTGTTTCTGAACCTGGTGTTGTGGGACCTGATGGTTGAGGGGTAATAACTGTTTCTGAACCTGGTGGTATGGGACCTGATGGTTTAGGGGTGATAACTGTTTCTGATCCTGGCAGTGTGGAACCGGATGTTTGAAGGGTGATAACTGTTCCTGAAACTGGTGGTGTGGGATCTGATGGTTGAGGGGTGATAACTGTTTCTGATCCTGGTGGTGTGGGACCTGATGGATGTAGGGTAATAATTGTTTCTGAACCTGATGGTGTGGGACCTGATGGTTGTAGGGTAATAATTGTTCCTGAACATGGTGGTCTGGGACCTGATGGTTGAAGGGTAATAACTGTTCCTGAACCTGGTGGTGTGGGACGTGATGGTTGAGGTGTGATAACTGTTTCTGATCCTGGCAGTGTGGGACCTGATGTTTGAAGGGTGATAACTGTTCCTGAAGCTGGTGGTGTTGGATCTGATGGTTGAGGGGTGATAACTGTTTCTGTACCTGGTGGTATGGGATCTGATGGTTGAAGGGTAATAACTGTTCCTAAACCTGGTGGTACGGGACCTAATGGCTGAGGGGTAATAACGGTTCCTGAACCTGGTGTTATGGGACCTGATGGTTGAAGGGTAATAACTGTTCCTGACCCTGATGGTGTGGGACCTGATAGTTGAGGGGTAATAACTGTTTCTGAACCTGGTGGTCTGGGTCCTGATGGTTGTAGAGTAATAATTGTTCCTGATCCTGGTGGTGTGGGACCTGATGGTTGAAGGGTAATAACTGTTCCTGAACCTGGTGGTGTGGGACGTGATGGTTGAAGGGTAATGACTGTTCCCGAACCTGGTGGTGGTGGACCAGATGGTTGAGGTGTAATAACTGTTCTTGAACCTGATGGTATGGGACCTGATGTTTGAAGGGTGATAACTGTTCCTGAAACTGGTGGTGTTGGATCTGATGGTTGAGGGGTGATAACTGTTTCTGATCCTGGTGGTGTGAGACCTGATGGATGTAGGGTAATAATTGTTTCTGAACCTGATGGATTGGGACCTGATGGTTGTAGGGTAATAATTGTTCCTGAACCTGGTGGTGTGGGACCTGATGGTTGAAGGGTAATAACTGTTCCTGAACCTGGTGGTGTGGGACGTGATGGTTGAGGTGTAATAACTGTTCTTGAACCTGATGGTATGGGACCTGATGGTTGAAGGGTAATGACTGTTCCCGAACCTGGTGGTGGTGGACCAGATGGTTGAGGTGTAATAACTGTTCTTGAACCTGATGGTATGGGACCTGATGATTGAAGGGTGATAACTGTTCCTGAAACTGGTGGTGTTGGATCTGATGGTTGAGGGGTGATAACTGTTTCTGATCCTGGTGGTGTGGGACCTGATGGATGTAGGGTAATAATTGTTTCTGAACCTGATGGTGTGGGACCTGATGGTTGTAGGGTAATAATTGTTCCTGAACCTGGTGGTGTGGGACCTGATGGTTGAAGGGTAATAACTGTTCCTGAACCTGGTGGTGTGGGACGTGATGGTTGAGGTGTGATAACTGTTTCTGATCCTGGCAGTGTGGGACCTGATGTTTGAAGGGTGATAACTGTTCCTGAAACTGGTGGTGTTGGATCTGATGGTTGAGGGGTGATAACTGTTTCTGTACCTGGCAGTTTGGGACATGATCGTTGAAGGGTGATAACTTTTCCTGAACGTAGTGGTGTGCGACTTGATGGTTGACGGGTAATAACTGTTTCTGAACCTGGTGATGTGGGACCTGATGGCTGAGGGGTAATAACAGTTCCTGAAGCTGGTGGTGTGGGACCGGATGGTTGAGGCGTAATAACTGTCTCTGAACCTGGTGGTGTGGGACCTGATGGTTGAGGGGTAATAACTGTTTCTGAAGCTGGTGGTGTGGGACCTGATGGTTGACGGGTAATAACTGTTTCTGAACCTGGTGATGTGGGACCTGATGGCTGAGGGGTAATAACAGCTCCTGAAGCTGGTGGTGTGGGACCGAATGGTTGAGGCGTAATAACTGTCTCTGAACCTGGTGGTGTGGGACCTGATGGTTGAGGGGTAATAACTGTTCCTGAACCTGGTGATGTGCGACCTGATGGTTGTACTGTAATAATTGTTCTTGAACCTGGTGGTGTGGGACCTGATGGATGTAGGGTAATAATTGTTTCTGAACCTGATGGTGTGGGACCTGATGGTTGTAGGGTAATAATTGTTCCTGAAACTGGTGGTCTGGGACCTGATGTTTGTAGAGTAATAATTGTTCCTGATCCTGGTGGTGTGTGACCTGATGGTTGAAGGGTAATAACTGTTCCTGAACCTGGTGGTGTGGGATGTGATGGTTGAGGTGTAATAACTGTTCTTGAACCTGATGGTATGGGACCTGATGGTTGAAGGGTAATGACTGTTCCCGAACCTGGTGGTGGTGGACCAGATGGTTGAGGGGTGACAATTGTTCCTGAACCTGGTTGTGTAGGTCCTGATGGTTGTAGGGTAATAACTGGTCCTAAACCTTGTGGTATGTGACCTGATGGCTGAGGGGTAATAACGGTTCCTGAACCTGGTGGTATGGGATCTGATGGTTGAAGGGTAATAACTGTTCCTAAACCTGGTGGTATGGGACTTAATGGCTGAGGGGTAATAACGGTTCCTGAACCTGGTGGTATGGGACCTGATGGTTGAAGGGTAATAACTGTTCCTGACCCTGATGGTGTGGGACCTGATAGTTGAGGGGTAATAACTGTTTCTGAACCTGGTGGTCTGGGTCCTGATGGTTGTAGAGTAATAATTGTTCCTGATCCTGGTGGTGTGGGACCTGATGGTTGAAGGGTAATAACTGTTCCTGAACCTGGTGGTGTGGGACGTGATGGTTGAGGTGTAATAACTGTTCTTGAAACTGATGGTATGGGACCTGATGGTTGAAGGGTAATGACTGTTCCCGAACCTGGTGGTGGTGGACCAGATGGTTGAGGTGTAATAACTGTTCTTGAACCTGATGGTATGGGACCTGATGTTTGAAGGGTGATAACTGTTCCTGAAACTGGTGGTGTTGGATCTGATGGTTGAAGGGTGATAACTGTTTCTGATCCTGGTGGTGTGGGACCTGATGGATGTAGGGTAATAATTGTTTCTGAACCTGATGGTGTGGGACCTGATGGTTGTAGGGTAATAATTGTTCCTGAACCTGGTGGTGTGGGACCTGATGGTTGTACGGTAATAACTGTTCCTGAACCTGGTGGTGTGGGACGTGATGGTTGAGGTGTAATAACTGTTCTTGAACCTGATGGTATGGGACCTGATGGTTGAAGGGTAATGACTGTTCCCGAACCTGGTGGTGGTGGACCAGATGGTTGAGGTGTAATAACTGTTCTTGAACCTGATGGTATGGGACCTGATGTTTGAAGGGTGATAACTGTTCCTGAAACTGGTGGTGTTGGATCTGATGGTTGAGGGGTGATAACTGTTTCTGATCCTGGTGGTGTGGGACCTGATGGATGTAGGGTAATAATTGTTTCTGAACCTGATGGTGTGGGACCTGATGGTTGTAGGGTAATAATTGTTCCTGAACCTGGTGGTGTGGGACCTGATGGTTGAAGGGTAATAACTGTTCCTGAACCTGGTGGTGTGGGACGTGATGGTTGAGGTGTGATAACTGTTTCTGATCCTGGCAGTGTGGGACCTGATGTTTGAAGGGTGATAACTGTTCCTGAAACTGGTGGTGTGGGACGTGATGGTTGAGGTGTAATAACTGTTCTTGAAACTGATGGTATGGGACCTGATGGTTGAAGGGTAATGACTGTTCCCGAACCTGGTGGTGGTGGACCAGATGGTTGAGGTGTAATAACTGTTCTTGAACCTGATGGTATGGGACCTGATGTTTGAAGGGTGATAACTGTTCCTGAAACTGGTGGTGTTGGATCTGATGGTTGAAGGGTGATAACTGTTTCTGATCCTGGTGGTGTGGGACCTGATGGATGTAGGGTAATAATTGTTTCTGAACCTGATGGTGTGGGACCTGATGGTTGTAGGGTAATAATTGTTCCTGAACCTGGTGGTGTGGGACCTGATGGTTGTACGGTAATAACTGTTCCTGAACCTGGTGGTGTGGGACGTGATGGTTGAGGTGTAATAACTGTTCTTGAACCTGATGGTATGGGACCTGATGGTTGAAGGGTAATGACTGTTCCCGAACCTGGTGGTGGTGGACCAGATGGTTGAGGTGTAATAACTGTTCTTGAACCTGATGGTATGGGACCTGATGTTTGAAGGGTGATAACTGTTCCTGAAACTGGTGGTGTTGGATCTGATGGTTGAGGGGTGATAACTGTTTCTGATCCTGGTGGTGTGGGACCTGATGGATGTAGGGTAATAATTGTTTCTGAACCTGATGGTGTGGGACCTGATGGTTGTAGGGTAATAATTGTTCCTGAACCTGGTGGTGTGGGACGTGATGGTTGAGGTGTGATAACTGTTTCTGATCCTGGCAGTGTGGGACCTGATGTTTGAAGGGTGATAACTGTTCCTGAAACTGGTGGTGTTGGATCTGATGGTTGAGGGGTGATAACTGTTTCTGTACCTGGCAGTTTAGGACATGATCGTTGAAGGGTGATAACTTTTCCTGAACGTAGTGGTGTGCGACCTGATGGTTGACGGGTAATAACTGTTTCTGAACCTGGTGATGTGGGACCTGATGGCTGAGGGGTGATAACTGTTCCTGAACCTGTTGGTGTGGCAGCTGATGGTTGTAGGGAAATAACGGTTCCTGAACCAGGTGGTGTGGGACATGATGGTTGTGGGGTGATAACTGTTTCTGAACATCGTTGTGTGGGACCTGATGGTTGAGGTGTAATAACTGTTCTTGAACCTGATGGTATGGGACCTGATGGTTGAAGGGTAATGACTGTTCCCGAACCTGGTGGTGGTGGACCAGATGGTTGAGGGGTGACAATTGTTCCTGAACCTGGTTGTGTAGGTCCTGATGGTTGTAGGGTAATAACTGGTCCTAAACCTTGTGGTATGTGACCTGATGGCTGAGGGGTAATAACGGTTCCTGAACCTGGTGGTATGGGATCTGATGGTTGAAGGGTAATAACTGTTCCTAAACCTGGTGGTATGGGACTTAATGGCTGAGGGGTAATAACGGTTCCTGAACCTGGTGGTATGGGACCTGATGGTTGAAGGGTAATAACTGTTCCTGAACCTGGTGGTCTGGGTCCTGATGGTTGTAGAGTAATAATTGTTCCTGATCCTGGTGGTGTGGGACCTGATGGTTGAAGGGTAATAACTGTTCCTGAACCTGGTGGTGTGGGACGTGATGGTTGAGGTGTAATAACTGTTCTTGAAACTGATGGTATGGGACCTGATGGTTGAAGGGTAATGACTGTTCCCGAACCTGGTGGTGGTGGACCAGATGGTTGAGGTGTAATAACTGTTCTTGAACCTGATGGTATGGGACCTGATGTTTGAAGGGTGATAACTGTTCCTGAAACTGGTGGTGTTGGATCTGATGGTTGAAGGGTGATAACTGTTTCTGATCCTGGTGGTGTGGGACCTGATGGATGTAGGGTAATAATTGTTTCTGAACCTGATGGTGTGGGACCTGATGGTTGTAGGGTAATAATTGTTCCTGAACCTGGTGGTGTGGGACCTGATGGTTGTACGGTAATAACTGTTCCTGAACCTGGTGGTGTGGGACGTGATGGTTGAGGTGTAATAACTGTTCTTGAACCTGATGGTATGGGACCTGATGGTTGAAGGGTAATGACTGTTCCCGAACCTGGTGGTGGTGGACCAGATGGTTGAGGTGTAATAACTGTTCTTGAACCTGATGGTATGGGACCTGATGTTTGAAGGGTGATAACTGTTCCTGAAACTGGTGGTGTTGGATCTGATGGTTGAGGGGTGATAACTGTTTCTGATCCTGGTGGTGTGGGACCTGATGGATGTAGGGTAATAATTGTTTCTGAACCTGATGGTGTGGGACCTGATGGTTGTAGGGTAATAATTGTTCCTGAACCTGGTGGTGTGGGACCTGATGGTTGAAGGGTAATAACTGTTCCTGAACCTGGTGGTGTGGGACGTGATGGTTGAGGTGTGATAACTGTTTCTGATCCTGGCAGTGTGGGACCTGATGTTTGAAGGGTGATAACTGTTCCTGAAACTGGTGGTGTGGGACGTGATGGTTGAGGTGTAATAACTGTTCTTGAAACTGATGGTATGGGACCTGATGGTTGAAGGGTAATGACTGTTCCCGAACCTGGTGGTGGTGGACCAGATGGTTGAGGTGTAATAACTGTTCTTGAACCTGATGGTATGGGACCTGATGTTTGAAGGGTGATAACTGTTCCTGAAACTGGTGGTGTTGGATCTGATGGTTGAAGGGTGATAACTGTTTCTGATCCTGGTGGTGTGGGACCTGATGGATGTAGGGTAATAATTGTTTCTGAACCTGATGGTGTGGGACCTGATGGTTGTAGGGTAATAATTGTTCCTGAACCTGGTGGTGTGGGACCTGATGGTTGTACGGTAATAACTGTTCCTGAACCTGGTGGTGTGGGACGTGATGGTTGAGGTGTAATAACTGTTCTTGAACCTGATGGTATGGGACCTGATGGTTGAAGGGTAATGACTGTTCCCGAACCTGGTGGTGGTGGACCAGATGGTTGAGGTGTAATAACTGTTCTTGAACCTGATGGTATGGGACCTGATGTTTGAAGGGTGATAACTGTTCCTGAAACTGGTGGTGTTGGATCTGATGGTTGAGGGGTGATAACTGTTTCTGATCCTGGTGGTGTGGGACCTGATGGATGTAGGGTAATAATTGTTTCTGAACCTGATGGTGTGGGACCTGATGGTTGTAGGGTAATAATTGTTCCTGAACCTGGTGGTGTGGGACGTGATGGTTGAGGTGTGATAACTGTTTCTGATCCTGGCAGTGTGGGACCTGATGTTTGAAGGGTGATAACTGTTCCTGAAACTGGTGGTGTTGGATCTGATGGTTGAGGGGTGATAACTGTTTCTGTACCTGGCAGTTTAGGACATGATCGTTGAAGGGTGATAACTTTTCCTGAACGTAGTGGTGTGCGACCTGATGGTTGACGGGTAATAACTGTTTCTGAACCTGGTGATGTGGGACCTGATGGCTGAGGGGTAATAACAGTTCCTGAAGCTGGTGGTGTGGGACCGGATGGTTGAGGCGTAATAACTGTCTCTGAACCTGGTGGTGTGGGACCTGATGGTTGAGGGGTAATAACTGTTTCTGAAGCTGGTGGTGTGGGACCTGATGGTTGACGGGTAATAACAGTTTCTGAACCAGGTGGTGTGGGACCTGATGGTTGAGGGGTAATAATTGTTCCTGAACCTGGTGGTGTGGGGGCCTGATGGTTGAGGGGTGATAATTGTTCCTGAACCTGGTGATGTGCGACCTGATGGTTGTACTGTAATAATTGTTCTTGAACCTGGTGGTGTGGGACCTGATGGATGTAGGGTAATAATTGTTTCTGAACCTGATGGTGTGGGACCTGATGGTTGTAGGGTAATAATTGTTCCTGAACCTGGTGGTCTGGGACCTGATGTTTGTAGAGTAATAATTGTTTTGATCCTGGTGGTGTGGGACCTGATGGTTGAAGGGTAATAACTGTTCCTGAACCTGGTGGTGTGTGACGTGATGGTTGAGGTGTAATAACTGTTCTTGAACCTGATGGTATGGGACCTGATGGTTGAAGGGTAATGACTGTTCCCGAACCTGGTGGTGGTGGACCAGATGGTTGAGGGGTGACAATTGTTCCTGAACCTGGTTGTGTAGGTCCTGATGGTTGTAGGGTAATAACTGGTCCTAAACCTTGTGGTATGTGACCTGATGGCTGAGGGGTAATAACGGTTCCTGAACCTGGTGGTATGGGATCTGATGGTTGAAGGGTAATAACTGTTCCTAAACCTGGTGGTATGGGACCTAATGGCTGAGGGGTAATAACGGTTCCTGAACCTGGTGGTATGGGACCTGATGGTTGAAGGGTAATAACTGTTCCTGACCCTGATGGTGTGGGACCTGATAGTTGAGGGGTAATAACTGTTTCTGAACCTGGTGGTCTGGGTCCAGATGGTTGTAGAGTAATAATTGTTCCTGATCCTGGTGGTGTGGGACCTGATGGTTGAAGGGTAATAACTGTTCCTGAACCTGGTGGTGTGGGACGTGATGGTTGAGGTGTAATAACTGTTCTTGAACCTGATGGTATGGGACCTGATGGTTGAAGGGTAATGACTGTTCCCGAACCTGGTGGTGGTGGACCAGATGGTTGAGGTGTAATAACTGTTCTTGAACCTGATGGTATGGGACCTGATGTTTGAAGGGTGATAACTGTTCCTGAAACTGGTGGTGTTGGATCTGATGGTTGAGGGGTGATAACTGTTTCTGAACCTGGTGATGTGGGACCTGATGGTTGAGGGGTGATAAATGTTCCTGAAACTGGTGGTGTTGGATCTGATGGTTGAGGGGTAAGAACTGTTCCTGAACCTGGTGGTGTGGGACCTGATGGTTCAGGGGTGATAATTGTTTCTGAACCTGGTGATGTGCGACCTGATGGTTGTAGTGTAATAATTGTTCTTGAACCTGGTGGTGTGGGACCTGATGGTTGTAGGGTGATAATTGTTTCTGAACCTGGTGGTGTCGGACCTGATGGTTGTAGGGTAATAATTGTTCCTGAACCTGGTGGTCTGGGACCTGATGGTTGTAGAGTAATAATTGTTCGTGATCCTGGTGGTGTGGAACCTGATGGTTGAGGAGTAATAACTGTTTCTGAACCTGGTGGTATGGGACCTGATGGTTTAGGTGTGATAACTGTTTCTGATCCTGGCAGTGTGGGACCTGATGTTTGAAGGGTGATAACTGTTCCTGAAACTGGTGGTGTTGGATCTGATGGTTGAGGGGTGATAACTGTTTCTGTACCTGGCAGTTTGGGACCTGATCGTTGAAGGGTGATAACTTTTCCTGAACGTAGTGGTGTGCGACCTGATGGTTGACGGGTAATAACTGTTTCTGAACCTGGTGATGTGGGACCTGATGGCTGAGGGGAAATAACAGTTCCTGAAGCTGGTGGTGTGGGACCGGATGGTTGAGGCGTAATAACTGTCTCTGAACCTGGTGGTGTGGGACCTGATGGTTGAGGGGTAATAACTGTTTCTGAAGCTGGTGGTGTGGGACCTGATGGTTGACGGGTAATAACTGTTTCTGAACCAGGTGGTGTGGGACCTGATGGTTGAGGGGTAATAATTGTTCCTGAACCTGGTGGTGTGGGGGCCTGATGGTTGAGGGGTGATAATTGTTCCTGAACCTGGTGATGTGCGACCTGATGGTTGTACTGTAATAATTGTTCTTGAACCTGGTGGTGTGGGACCTGATGGATGTAGGGTAATAATTGTTTCTGAACCTGATGGTGTGGGACCTGATGGTTGTAGGGTAATAATTGTTCCTGAACCTGGTGGTCTGGGACCTGATGTTTGTAGAGTAATAATTGTTCCTGATCCTGGTGGTGTGGGACCTGATGGTTGAAGGGTAATAACTGTTCCTGAACCTGGTGGTGTGGGACGTGATGGTTGAGGTGTAATAACTGTTCTTGAACCTGATGGTATGGGACCTGATGGTTGAAGGGTAATGACTGTTCCCGAACCTGGTGGTGGTGGACCAGATGGTTGAGGGGTGACAATTGTTCCTGAACCTGATTGTGTAGGTCCTGATGGTTGTAGGGTAATAACTGGTCCTAAACCTTGTGGTATGTGACCTGATGGTTGAGGGGTAATAACGGTTCCTGAACCTGGTGGTATGGGATCTGATGGTTGAAGGGTAATAACTGTTCCTAAACCTGGTGGTATGGGACCTAATGGCTGAGGGGTAATGACGGTTCCTGAACCTGGTGGTATGGGACCTGATGGTTGAGCGGTAATAACTGTTCCTGACCCTGATGGTGTGGGACCTGATAGTTGAGGGGTAATAACTGTTTCTGAACCTGGTCGTGTGGGACCTGATGGCTGAGGGGAGATACCTTTTCCTGAACCTGGTCGTGTGGGACCTGATGGTTGAAGGGTAATAACTGTTCCCCAATCTGGTGGTGTGGGTCCTGATGGTTGAGGTGTGATAACTGTTCCTGAACCTGGTGGTGTGGGACCTGATTGTTGTAGTGTAATAACTGTTCCTGAACCTGGTGGTGTGGGACCTGATGGTTGTAGGGTAATAATTGTTCCTGAACCTGGTGGTCTGGGACATGATGGTTGTAGAGTAATAATTGTTCCTGAACCTGGTGGTGTGGGACCTGATAGTTGAGGGGTAATAACTGTTTCTGAACCTGGTGGTGTGGGACCTGATTGTTGAGGGGTAATAACTGTTCCTGAACCTGGTCGTATGGGACCTGATGGTTGAAGGGTAATAACTGTTCCTGAACCTGGTGGTGTGGGACCCGCTGGTTGAGGTGTAATAACTGTTCTTGAACCTGATGGTATGGGACCTGATGGTTCAAGGGTAATGACTGTTCCCGAACCTGGTGGTGGTGGACCAGATGGTTGAGGGGTGACCATTGTTCCTGAACCTGGTGCTGTAGGTCCTGATGGTTGTAGGGTAATAACTGTTCCTGAACCTGGTGGTGTGGGACCTGATGGTTCAGGGGTGATAATTGTTCCTGAACCTGGTGATGTGCGACCTGATGGTTGTAGTGTAATAATTGTTCTTGAACCTGGTGGTGTGGGACCTGATGGTTGTAGAGTAATAATTGTTCGTGATCCTGGTGGTGTGGGACCTGATGTTTGAGGGGTGATAACTGTTTCTGAACATGGTGTTGTGGGACCTGATGGTTGAGGAGTAATAACTGTTTCTGAACCTGGTGGTATGGGACCTGATGGTTTAGGGGTGATAACTGTTTCTGATCCTGGCAGTGTGGGACCTGATGTTTGAAGGGTGATAACTGTTCCTGAAACTGGTGGTGTTGGATCTGATGGTTGAGGGGTGATAACTGTTTCTGTACATTGCAGTGTGGGACCTGATCGTTGAAGGATGATAACTGTTCCTGAACGTAGTGGTGTGGGACCTGATGGTTGACGGGTAATAACTGTTTCTGAACCTGGTGGTGTGGGACCTGATGGTTGACGGGTAATAAATGTTTCTGAACCAGATGGTGTGGGACCTGATGGTTCAGGGGTAATAATTGTTCCTGAACCTGGTGATGTGGGACCTGATGGCTGAGGGGTAATAACAGTTCCTGAAGCTGGTGGTGTGGGACCGGATGGTTGAGGCGTAATAACTGTCTCTGAACCTGGTGGTGTGGGACCTGATGGTTGAGGGGTAATAACTGTTTCTGAAGCTGGTGGTGTGGGACCTGATGGTTGACGGGTAATAACAGTTTCTGAACCAGGTGGTGTGGGACCTGATGGTTGAGGGGTAATAATTGTTCCTGAACCTGGTGGTGTGGGGGCCTGATGGTTGAGGGGTGATAATTGTTCCTGAACCTGGTGATGTGCGACCTGATGGTTGTACTGTAATAATTGTTCTTGAACCTGGTGGTGTGGGACCTGATGGATGTAGGGTAATAATTGTTTCTGAACCTGATGGTGTGGGACCTGATGGTTGTAGGGTAATAATTGTTCCTGAACCTGGTGGTCTGGGACCTGATGTTTGTAGAGTAATAATTGTTTTGATCCTGGTGGTGTGGGACCTGATGGTTGAAGGGTAATAACTGTTCCTGAACCTGGTGGTGTGTGACGTGATGGTTGAGGTGTAATAACTGTTCTTGAACCTGATGGTATGGGACCTGATGGTTGAAGGGTAATGACTGTTCCCGAACCTGGTGGTGGTGGACCAGATGGTTGAGGGGTGACAATTGTTCCTGAACCTGGTTGTGTAGGTCCTGATGGTTGTAGGGTAATAACTGTTCCTGACCCTGATGGTGTGGGACCTGATAGTTGAGGGGTAATAACTGTTTCTGAACCTGGTGGTCTGGGTCCAGATGGTTGTAGAGTAATAATTGTTCCTGATCCTGGTGGTGTGGGACCTGATGGTTGAAGGGTAATAACTGTTCCTGAACCTGGTGGTGTGGGACGTGATGGTTGAGGTGTAATAACTGTTCTTGAACCTGATGGTATGGGACCTGATGGTTGAAGGGTAATGACTGTTCCCGAACCTGGTGGTGGTGGACCAGATGGTTGAGGTGTAATAACTGTTCTTGAACCTGATGGTATGGGACCTGATGTTTGAAGGGTGATAACTGTTCCTGAAACTGGTGGTGTTGGATCTGATGGTTGAGGGGTGATAACTGTTTCTGAACCTGGTGATGTGGGACCTGATGGTTGAGGGGTGATAAATGTTCCTGAAACTGGTGGTGTTGGATCTGATGGTTGAGGGGTAAGAACTGTTCCTGAACCTGGTGGTGTGGGACCTGATGGTTCAGGGGTGATAATTGTTCCTGAACCTGGTGATGTGCGACCTGATGGTTGTAGTGTAATAATTGTTCTTGAACCTGGTGGTGTGGGACCTGATGGTTGTAGGGTGATAATTGTTTCTGAACCTGGTGGTGTCGGACCTGATGGTTGTAGGGTAATAATTGTTCCTGAACCTGGTGGTCTGGGACCTGATGGTTGTAGAGTAATAATTGTTCGTGATCCTGGTGGTGTGGAACCTGATGGTTGAGGAGTAATAACTGTTTCTGAACCTGGTGGTATGGGACCTGATGGTTTAGGTGTGATAACTGTTTCTGATCCTGGCAGTGTGGGACCTGATGTTTGAAGGGTGATAACTGTTCCTGAAACTGGTGGTGTTGGATCTGATGGTTGAGGGGTGATAACTGTTTCTGTACCTGGCAGTTTGGGACCTGATCGTTGAAGGGTGATAACTTTTCCTGAACGTAGTGGTGTGCGACCTGATGGTTGACGGGTAATAACTGTTTCTGAACCTGGTGATGTGGGACCTGATGGCTGAGGGGAAATAACAGTTCCTGAAGCTGGTGGTGTGGGACCGGATGGTTGAGGCGTAATAACTGTCTCTGAACCTGGTGGTGTGGGACCTGATGGTTGAGGGGTAATAACTGTTTCTGAAGCTGGTGGTGTGGGACCTGATGGTTGACGGGTAATAACTGTTTCTGAACCAGGTGGTGTGGGACCTGATGGTTGAGGGGTAATAATTGTTCCTGAACCTGGTGGTGTGGGGGCCTGATGGTTGAGGGGTGATAATTGTTCCTGAACCTGGTGATGTGCGACCTGATGGTTGTACTGTAATAATTGTTCTTGAACCTGGTGGTGTGGGACCTGATGGATGTAGGGTAATAATTGTTTCTGAACCTGATGGTGTGGGACCTGATGGTTGTAGGGTAATAATTGTTCCTGAACCTGGTGGTCTGGGACCTGATGTTTGTAGAGTAATAATTGTTCCTGATCCTGGTGGTGTGGGACCTGATGGTTGAAGGGTAATAACTGTTCCTGAACCTGGTGGTGTGGGACGTGATGGTTGAGGTGTAATAACTGTTCTTGAACCTGATGGTATGGGACCTGATGGTTGAAGGGTAATGACTGTTCCCGAACCTGGTGGTGGTGGACCAGATGGTTGAGGGGTGACAATTGTTCCTGAACCTGATTGTGTAGGTCCTGATGGTTGTAGGGTAATAACTGGTCCTAAACCTTGTGGTATGTGACCTGATGGTTGAGGGGTAATAACGGTTCCTGAACCTGGTGGTATGGGATCTGATGGTTGAAGGGTAATAACTGTTCCTAAACCTGGTGGTATGGGACCTAATGGCTGAGGGGTAATGACGGTTCCTGAACCTGGTGGTATGGGACCTGATGGTTGAGCGGTAATAACTGTTCCTGACCCTGATGGTGTGGGACCTGATAGTTGAGGGGTAATAACTGTTTCTGAACCTGGTCGTGTGGGACCTGATGGCTGAGGGGAGATACCTTTTCCTGAACCTGGTCGTGTGGGACCTGATGGTTGAAGGGTAATAACTGTTCCCCAATCTGGTGGTGTGGGTCCTGATGGTTGAGGTGTGATAACTGTTCCTGAACCTGGTGGTGTGGGACCTGATTGTTGTAGTGTAATAACTGTTCCTGAACCTGGTGGTGTGGGACCTGATGGTTGTAGGGTAATAATTGTTCCTGAACCTGGTGGTCTGGGACATGATGGTTGTAGAGTAATAATTGTTCCTGAACCTGGTGGTGTGGGACCTGATAGTTGAGGGGTAATAACTGTTTCTGAACCTGGTGGTGTGGGACCTGATTGTTGAGGGGTAATAACTGTTCCTGAACCTGGTCGTATGGGACCTGATGGTTGAAGGGTAATAACTGTTCCTGAACCTGGTGGTGTGGGACCCGCTGGTTGAGGTGTAATAACTGTTCTTGAACCTGATGGTATGGGACCTGATGGTTCAAGGGTAATGACTGTTCCCGAACCTGGTGGTGGTGGACCAGATGGTTGAGGGGTGACCATTGTTCCTGAACCTGGTGCTGTAGGTCCTGATGGTTGTAGGGTAATAACTGTTCCTGAACCTGGTGGTGTGGGACCTGATGGTTCAGGGGTGATAATTGTTCCTGAACCTGGTGATGTGCGACCTGATGGTTGTAGTGTAATAATTGTTCTTGAACCTGGTGGTGTGGGACCTGATGGTTGTAGAGTAATAATTGTTCGTGATCCTGGTGGTGTGGGACCTGATGTTTGAGGGGTGATAACTGTTTCTGAACATGGTGTTGTGGGACCTGATGGTTGAGGAGTAATAACTGTTTCTGAACCTGGTGGTATGGGACCTGATGGTTTAGGGGTGATAACTGTTTCTGATCCTGGCAGTGTGGGACCTGATGTTTGAAGGGTGATAACTGTTCCTGAAACTGGTGGTGTTGGATCTGATGGTTGAGGGGTGATAACTGTTTCTGTACATTGCAGTGTGGGACCTGATCGTTGAAGGATGATAACTGTTCCTGAACGTAGTGGTGTGGGACCTGATGGTTGACGGGTAATAACTGTTTCTGAACCTGGTGGTGTGGGACCTGATGGTTGACGGGTAATAAATGTTTCTGAACCAGATGGTGTGGGACCTGATGGTTCAGGGGTAATAATTGTTCCTGAACCTGGTGGTGTGGGGGCCTGATGGTTGAGGGGTGATAATTGTTCCTGAACCTGGTGATGTGCGACCTGATGGTTGTACTGTAATAATTGTTCTTGAACCTGGTGGTGTGGGACCTGATGGATGTAGGGTAATCATTGTTTCTGAACCTGATGGTGTGGGACCTGATGGTTGTAGGGTAATAATTGTTCCTGAACCTGGTGGTCTGGGACCTGATGGTTGTAGAGTAATAATTGTTCCTGATCCTGGTGGTGTGGGACCTGATGTTTGAGGGGTGATAACTGTTTCTGAACCTGCTGTTGTGGGACCTGATGGTTGAGGGGTAATAACTGTTCCTGAACCTGGTGGTGTGGGACCTGATGGTTGTAGGGTAATAATTGTTCCTGAACCTGGTGGTCTGGGACATGATGGTTGTAGAGTAATAATTGTTCCTGAACCTGGTGGTGTGGGACCTGATAGTTGAGGGGTAATAACTGTTTCTGAACCTGGTGGTGTGGGACCTGATTGTTGAGGGGTAATAACTGTTCCTGAACCTGGTCGTATGGGACCTGATGGTTGAAGGGTAATAACTGTTCCTGAACCTGGTGGTGTGGGACCCGCTGGTTGAGGTGTAATAACTGTTCTTGAACCTGATGGTATGGGACCTGATGGTTCAAGGGTAATGACTGTTCCCGAACCTGGTGGTGGTGGACCAGATGGTTGAGGGGTGACCATTGTTCCTGAACCTGGTGCTGTAGGTCCTGATGGTTGTAGGGTAATAACTGTTCCTGAACCTGGTGGTGTGGGACCTGATGGTTCAGGGGTGATAATTGTTCCTGAACCTGGTGATGTGCGACCTGATGGTTGTAGTGTAATAATTGTTCTTGAACCTGGTGGTGTGGGACCTGATGGTTGTAGAGTAATAATTGTTCGTGATCCTGGTGGTGTGGGACCTGATGTTTGAGGGGTGATAACTGTTTCTGAACATGGTGTTGTGGGACCTGATGGTTGAGGAGTAATAACTGTTTCTGAACCTGGTGGTATGGGACCTGATGGTTTAGGGGTGATAACTGTTTCTGATCCTGGCAGTGTGGGACCTGATGTTTGAAGGGTGATAACTGTTCCTGAAACTGGTGGTGTTGGATCTGATGGTTGAGGGGTGATAACTGTTTCTGTACATTGCAGTGTGGGACCTGATCGTTGAAGGATGATAACTGTTCCTGAACGTAGTGGTGTGGGACCTGATGGTTGACGGGTAATAACTGTTTCTGAACCTGGTGGTGTGGGACCTGATGGTTGACGGGTAATAAATGTTTCTGAACCAGATGGTGTGGGACCTGATGGTTCAGGGGTAATAATTGTTCCTGAACCTGGTGGTGTGGGGGCCTGATGGTTGAGGGGTGATAATTGTTCCTGAACCTGGTGATGTGCGACCTGATGGTTGTACTGTAATAATTGTTCTTGAACCTGGTGGTGTGGGACCTGATGGATGTAGGGTAATCATTGTTTCTGAACCTGATGGTGTGGGACCTGATGGTTGTAGGGTAATAATTGTTCCTGAACCTGGTGGTCTGGGACCTGATGGTTGTAGAGTAATAATTGTTCCTGATCCTGGTGGTGTGGGACCTGATGTTTGAGGGGTGATAACTGTTTCTGAACCTGCTGTTGTGGGACCTGATGGTTGAGGGGTAATAACTGTTTCTGAACCTGGAGGTATGGGACCTGATGGTTTACGGGTGATAACTGTTTCTGATCCTGGCAGTGTGGGACTTGATGTTTGAAGGGTGATAACTGTTCCTGAAACTGGTGGTGTTGGATCTGATGGTTGAGGGGTGATAACTGTTTCTGAACCTGGTGATGTGGGACCTGATGGCTGAGGCGTAATAACTGTTCCTGAAGCTGTTGGTGTGGGACCGGATGGTTGAGGCGTAATAACTGTCTCTGAAGCTGGTGGTGTGGGACCTGATGGTTGAGGGGTGATAATTGTTCCTGAACCTGGTGGTGTGGGACCTGATGGTTGAAGGGTAATAACTGTTCCTGAACCTGGTGGTGTGGGACGTGATGGTTGAGGTGTAATAACTGTTCTTGAACCTGATGGTATGGGACCTGATGGTTGAAGGGTAATGACTGTTCCCGAACCTGGTGGTGGTGGACCAGATGGTTGAGGGGTGACAATTGTTCCTGAACCTGGTTGTGTAGGTCCTGATGGTTGTAGGGTAATAACTGGTCCTAAACCTTGTGGTATGTGACCTGATGGCTGAGGGGTAATAACGGTTACTGAACCTGGTGGTATGGGATCTGATGGTTGAAGGGTAATAACTGTTCCTAAACCAGGTGGTATGGGACCTAATGGCTGAGGGGTAATAACGGTTCCTGAACCTGGTGGTATGGGACCTGATGGTTGAAGGGTAATAACTGTTCCTGACCCTGATGGTGTGGGACCTCATAGTTGAGGGGTAATAACTGTTTCTGAACCTGGTGGTGTGGGACCTGATGGCTGAGGGGAGATAACTTTTCCTGAACCTTGTCGTGTGGGACCTGATGGTTGAGGGGTAATAACGTTTCCTGAACCTGGTGGTGTGGGCCCTGATGATTGAGGGGTAATAACTGTTCCTGAACCTGGTGGTGTGGGACCTGATGGCTGAGGGGAGATAACTTTTCCTGAACCTGGTCGTGTGGGACCTGATGGTTGAAGGGTAATAACTGTTCCTGAACCTGGTGGTGTGGGACCTGATGGTTGAGGTGTAATAACGGTTCCTGAACCTGATGGTGTGGGACCTGATGGTTGAAGGGTAATAACTGTTCCTGAACCTGGTGTTGTGGGACCTGATGGTTGAGGTGTAATAACTGTTCTTGAACCAGGTGGTATGGGACCTGATGGTTGAAGGGTAATGACTGTTCCTGAACCTGGTGTTGTAGGACCTGATGGTTGAGGGGTAATAACTGTTCCTGAACCTGGTGGTGTAGGAAATGATGGTTGAAGGGTAATAACTGTTCCTGAACCTGGTCGTATGGGACCTGATGGTTGAGGGGTAATAACGGTTCCTGAACCTGGTGGTGTGGGCCCTGATGATTGAGGGGTAATAACTGTTCCTGAACCTGGTGGTGTGGGACCTGATTGTTGAGGGGTAATAACTGTTCCTGAACCTGGTGGTGTAGGACCTGATGGTTGAAGGGTAATAACTGTTCCTGAACCTGGTTGTATGGGACCTGATGGTTGAGGGGTAATAACGGTTCCTGAACTTGGTGGTGTGGGCCCTGATGATTGAGGGGTAATAACTGTTCCTGAACCTGGTGGTGTGGGACCTGATGGCTGAGGGGAGATAACTTTTCCTGAACCTGGTCGTGTGGGACCTGATGGTTGAAGGGTAATATCTGTTCCCCAATCTGGTGGTGTGGGTCCTGATGGTTGAGGGGTGATAATTGTTCCTGAACCTGGTGGTGTGGGAACTGATTGTTGTAGTGTAATAACTGTTCCTGAACCTGGTGGTGTGGGACCTGTTGGTTCTAGGGTAACAATTGTTCCTGAACCTGGTGGTGTGGGACCTGATAGTTGAGGGGTAATAACTGTTTCTGAACCTGGTGGTGTGGGACCTGGTTGTTGAGGGGTAATAACTGTTCCTGAACTTGGTGGTGTAGGACCTGATGGTTGAAGGGTAATAGCTGTTCCTGAACCTGGTCGTATGGGACCTGATGGTTGAGGGGTATTAACTGTTCCTGAACCTGGTGGTGTGGGCCCTGATGATTGAGGGGTAATAACTGTTCCTGAACCTGGTGGTGTGGGACCTGATGGCTGAGGGGAGATAACGTTTCTTGAACCTGGTGGTATGGGACCTGATGGTTGAAGGGTAATAACTGTTCCTGAACCTGGTGTTGTGGGACCTGATGGTTGAGGTGTAATAACTGTTCTTGAACCAGGTGGTATGGGACCTGATGGTTGAAGGGTAATAACTGTTCCTGAACCTGGTGGTGTAGGACCTGATGGTTGAAGGGTAATAACTGTTCCTGAACCTGGTGGTGTGGGACCTGATGGTTGAGGGGTAATAACTGTTTCTGATCCTGGCAGTGTGGGACTTGATGTTTGAAGGGTGATAACTGTTCCTGAAACTGGTGGTGTTGGATCTGATGGTTGAGGGGTGATAACTGTTTCTGAACCTGGTGATGTGGGACCTGATGACTGAGGCGTAATAACTGTTCCTGAAGCTGGTGGTGTGTGACCGGATGGTTGAGGCGTAATAACTGTCTCTGAAGCTGGTGGTGTGGGACCTGATGGTTGAGGGGTGATAATTGTTCCTGAACCTGGTGGTGTGGGACCTGATGGTTGAAGGGTAATAACTGTTCCTGAACCTGGTGGTGTGGGACGTGATGGTTGAGGTGTAATAACTGTTCTTGTACCTGATGGTATGGGACCTGATGGTTGAAGGGTAATGACTGTTCCCGAACCTGGTGGTGGTGGACCAGATGGTTGAGGGGTGACAATTGTTCCTGAACCTGGTGGTGTAGGTCCTGATGGTTGTAGGGTAATAACTGTTCCTAAACTTTGTGGTATGTGACCTGATGGCTGAGGGGTAATAACGGTTACTGAACCTGGTGGTATGGGATCTGATGGTTGAAGGGTAATAACTGTTCCTAAACCTGGTGGTATGGGACCTAATGGCTGAGGGGTAATAACGGTTCCTGAACCTGGTGGTATGGGACCTGATGGTTGAAGGGTAATAACTGTTCCTGACCCTGATGGTGTGGGACCTGATAGTTGAGGGGTAATAACTGTTTCTGAACCTGGTGGTGTGGGACCTGATGGCTGAGGGGGGATAACTTTTCCTGAACCTTGTCGTGTGGGACCTGATGGTTGAGGGGTAATAACGGTTCCTGAACCTGGTGGTGTGGGCCCTGATGATTGAGGGGTAATAACTGTTCCTGAACCTGGTGGTGTGGGACCTGATGGCTGAGGAGAGATAACTTTTCCTGAACCTGGTCGTGTGGGACCTGATGGTTGAAGGGTAATAACTGTTCCTGAACCTGGTGGTGTGGGACCTGATGGTTGAGGTGTAATAACGGTTCCTGAACCTGATGGTGTGGGACCTGATGGTTGAAGGGTAATAACTGTTCCTGAACCTGGTGTTGTGGGACCTGATGGTTGAGGTGTAATAACTGTTCTTGAACCAGGTGGTATGGGACCTGATGGTTGAAGGGTAATGACTGTTCCTGAACCTGGTGTTGTAGGACCTGATGGTTGAGGGGTAATAACTGTTCCTGAACCTGGTGGTGTAGGACCTGATGGTTGAAGGGTAATAACTGTTCCTGAACCTGGTCGTATGGGACCTGATGATTGAGGGGTAATAACGGTTCCTGAACCTGGTGGTGTGGGACCTGATTGTTGAGGGGTAATAACTGTTCCTGAACCTGGTGGTGTAGGACCTGATGGTTGAAGGGTAATAACTGTTCCTGAACCTGGTTGTATGGGACCTGATGGTTGAGGGGTAATAACGGTTCCTGAACTTGGTGGTGTGGGCCCTGATGATTGAGGGGTAATAACTGTTCCTGAACCTGGTGGTGTGGGACCTGATGGCTGAGGGGAGATAACTTTTCCTGAACCTGGTCGTGTGGGACCTGATGGTTGAAGGGTAATAACTGTTCCCCAATCTGGTGGTGTGGGTCCTGATGGTTGAGGGGTGATAATTGTTCCTGAACCTGGTGGTGTGGGACCTGATTGTTGTAGTGTAATAACTGTTCCTGAACCTGGTGGTGTGGGACCTGTTGGTTCTAGGGTAACAATTGTTCCTGAAACTGGTGGTGTGGGACCTGATAGTTGAGGGGTAATAACTGTTTCTGAACCTGGTGGTGTGGGACCTGGTTGTTGAGGGGTAATAACTGTTCCTGAACCTGGTGGTGTAGGACCTGATGGTTGAAGGGTAATAACTGTTCCTGAACCTGGTCGTATGGGACCTGATGGTTGAGGGGTAATAACTGTTCCTGAACCTGGTGGTGTGGGCCCTGATGATTGAGGGGTAATAACTGTTCCTGAACCTGGTGGTGTGGGACCTGATGGCTGAGGGGAGATAACGTTTCTTGAACCTGGTGGTATGGGACCTGATGGTTGAAGGGTAATAACTGTTCCTGAACCTGGTGTTGTGGGACCTGATGGTTGAGGTGTAATAAATGTTCTTGAACCAGGTGGTATGGGACCTGATGGTTGAAAGGTAATAACTGTTCCTGAACCTGGTGGTGTAGGACCTGATGGTTGAAGGGTAATAACTGTTCCTGAACCTGGTCGTATGGGAAATGATGGTTGAGGGGTAATAACGGTTCCTGAACCTGGTGGTGTGGGCCCTGATGATTGAGGGGTAATAACTGTTCCTGAACCTGGTGGTGTGGGACCTGATGGCTGAGGGGAGATAACGTTTCTTGAACCTGGTGGTATGGGACCTGATGGTTGAAGTGTAATAGCTGTTCCCCAATCTGGTGGTGTGGGATCTGATGGTTGAAGGGTGATAATTGTTCCTGAACCTGGTGGTGTGGGACCTGATGGTTGAAGTGTGATAACTGTTCCTGAACCTGGTGGTCTGGGACTTGATGGTTGTAGGGTAAAAATGTTCCTGAACTTGGTGGTGTGGGACCGGATGGTTGAGGGGTGATAATTGTTCCTGAACCTGCTGGTGTGGGACCTGATTGTTGTAGTGTAATAAGTGTTCCTGAACCTGGTGGTGTGGGACTTGATGGTTGTAGTGTAATAACTGTTCCTGAACCTGGTGATGTGGGACCTGATGGTTGAAGGGTAATAACTGTTCCTGAACCTGGTGGTGTGGGACTTGATGGTTGACGGGTAATAACTGTTCCTGAGCCTGTTGATATGGGACCTGATGGTTGACAGGTAATAACTGTTCCTGATCCTGGTGGTGTGGGACCTAAGGCTCCTGTTGCCTCCTTCCTGATGGTATAAGTGAGAAGATAGCATGTCCTGGATGTTGGGGATCCTTGCTGATAGATATCGCTTTCTTGTAGCATTGCTGCCTGCTAATGTGTTCAATACTGGGGTGGGATTTGCCTGAGATGGGCTGGGCTGATGTTTTGTAGGCTTATCTTTCTTGGACATTGGTGTTTCGTACCAAGCCATAATAAATCCACTCTGGATAGTCTCCAACTATGCATCTATGGATGTTTGACAAAGTTTTAGGTGATATGCTGAATCTTTGCAAACTCTTAAGGAAGTAGAGGCACTGCTTTGTGATGTCATTTAAATGCTGGAAAAAATAACAATCAAAATAGAAACTGTGCACAAATCAACAGACCAAGAGGCATTCTAACAATCAAAATGTAAGCAATAACAGAACCAGACAGAGGACCTGTCAGCTCCTCCATGGAGCCACTCTGCTCCAGATCCCATCATAGCCCCGTTCCAAAGAACTGAATTCCATGGGTGAGAGTCAGATTGAGACAGGTAGTGTTGACACTGAGGTAACTTATGAAGTCCTGCCAAAGGGTCTCACCCGAAACATCAACAGTACTTTTTTCCATAGATGCTGCCTGGCCTGCTGAGTTCTCCAGCACTTAGTATGTGTTGCTTTCAAAAGATTCTATGAGTTCTGGTAAAATTGAAGTCAATGAGCATCAACTGGGACACACTCCAGTGGCTGCAGTTCCATGTCACACTGATAAAGCTAGCTCTATATGTTGGAGGGCAACATTCGAGCCTGGTTTTAATGTACTGAAGCATCTGAAAACAGCTACCACGATATGAAGAGCAGAATAACTGATGCAATGGCAATACATATGAGGTTTTAATTTGGCCTCATTACGGGATAAATAAAGATGAAGACAAAGATTAGTTTTATTTGTCATATGTCAATTGAAATGTCAAAGCATATAGTGAAATACACCGTTTGCTTCAAGTAATGTCAACAAGATTGTGTTGGGGGGCTGCCACCAAGGGTAGCCACAATTCCAGCACCAACATAATATACTCACAACTTACTAACCCTAACCCTAGCCGTACATCTTTGGAATGTGGGAGTGAAGTGGAGCACTGGAGGAAACCCACGCAGTCACAGGGAGAACGTACAATCTTCTTGCAGCCAGCGGCGGGAACTGAGCCAAGATCGGTGAATGCTCGTACCATAAAGCCATTGTGCTATCCACTATGCTGCTGTGCCACCATAAAACGATATAAAAGGACAGCTTTGTAGAAGGCAAAAATACAGGAGGAGCTCAGCAGGTCAGGGAGGAGAAACAGTTGACAGTTTATTTCCATTCACGTAGATGCTGCCTAACTTTCTGTGCTCCCCTAGCATTTTGTGTGTGTTCTTTGGCAATATTTATGACTTAATCAAGATCAAGATGGTGCCTGTGAACAATGCAACCAACGGCAATGTCCTACAGCCAGTTAACAAAGCTACTTCTTTTACTTCTTCTTCTTTCAAGTATGATTCTACTACGAAGCTGCACTTGATTGGAGCCTGTGATTTACATTTTGATGGTGTGTATTTGGGCCTTGGTTGTCTCCAAAGGAGTTCAGTGAGGTTGAGAGGACAAGGCCTGGGAGCCTGGAAAAGGGGTGTGAGCCCATGATCGACTTCATTGCTTCTCTTTGATTGAGCAAGTTTTCAGTCAATAAAGACAGAAGTAAACTGCGGGCAGGTGTTTGCTTGTGTTTCACTGGTCTTCCTCTCCCTCTGTCGGAGGAAAGTGCAGGAGTCTTGGGTCTCACTTTGCCTGGAGTGAGTGGCGAGGCTCGTGGCTGCGGATTTGTCTTGGGGGACTGAGGCTCAGATAGCATGGTCTGAGGCACCTGATCAAAGATCGGCTCTGTGGCCTGCAGTTGGCTAGTGATGCGGAGCTGAACTGAACTAAACTGAATTCTCCTGGACTCCTGGTTTGACGTTTGATACTCTATATAATATTCACTGGCTTTTTGCCATTTGTGCAGTTTATCTTTTTCTTGGGCATTGGGCATCTGAACGGGTTCCATGGTGTTTTGGGGCTGCCTGTGGGAGGACGCCTCGATAATAAGTACACTTTGAACTTTTGAATCTTTCATTCAGTACAGTATCTGTCTTCTGCAGTTTTCATGGAATGGAGATCAAGCAGTCTCCCCATCAGCCATAGTTCACAGCTTAACTTTCAACTCCATGCAATAATAAACAGTAATTCTGTACAACCTGACAAAGGCCACAGTTCCACCGGCGTTCCTGAATCAAACTTTTCAGATCAGACAGGGTCAAAGCAACATTTCAAAACCGAGACTGACAGGTTTTATTTTGCAAGGGAGTTTAGGTAGTAGATAACCAAGCCATATCATGGAGTGAATATCTATTTAGGTATGACTAATTGATGGTTTAGACTAGGTGTGCTGAATCCTAAGATATTCTGTTGCAACTTCGCAATATCCAGAGATCCACCAAAACAACAATGCATAAACTCAAAAATAATTTAGGAAGAAATACTATGATTAAACAGCTAATATTGAATTATTCAACCCTTCATTTTACTCTCACAGTCGTTGTGTTTATATTAACAAAGCAATTACATTGGCTACCAGGACAACTAGGGAAAAGTCAACAGGATGCCTTTATTTATGTTGGTGAATGCACTGGCAGTCTGTGAATAGGAAGGGTGGTGCTTTAACTGGGTGAGTAACAGTGGAAAATATTAGCCTTGGTTTCTGATTTGAGAAGCCCAAGTTAGCAAGTGGGCTGCAGAATCAACATTCAGTTCATCAAATTTCTCAACAACCTAGATTAGCATTAATGTAAAACGTGATTAGCCGGGGATGGTAAACTGTTAATTACTGAGGAATGGTAAACTGCTAGTTACCGGAGAATGGTAAACTGCTCATTAGCGGGGAATAGTAAACAGCTCGTTACTGGGGAATGGTAAACTGCTAGTTACCAGGAAATTGAAAACTACACATTACTGGGGAATGGTAAACTGCTCGTTATTGGGGAATGGTAACCTGCTAGTTACTGGGGAATGGTAAACTGCTCATTACCAGGGAATGGTAACCTGCTAGTTACTGGGGAATGGTAAACTGCTCATTACCAGGGAATGGTAAACTGCTAGTTACTCTTGTGAATGTTACGAAGTGCTACACAAGTGAAAGAGCATTCCTGTCCTCACTGAAAGGAAGGGGATTCAAACTTGAATTGATCTGAGGCAACATAAATCACCCTATGGGAGTGGCCTGTGTTAGGGTTAGGGTCAGGATCCCGCTGCTTCTCAGATCTCAAGCCTCAGCCTCAATCCTCACCTCAAGTGCTGACTGGATGAAGGGCCCTGTGCCAATATAGTTGTCCCTAAAGTAGGTGAATGGTGGACCGGCTGGTAGTGTGGTGGCTTCAGCATTGGACTTCAAGGCAGATGTTCCTGAGTTCAAAGAAAGGCCTAGCAGTCTACTTGCCATGAAAACCCTATGGACCCCACGGTCCATGAAGTCACAAAGAGTCAGACTCCACTAAATGACTGAACGGCAAAAAAAGGTGAGAGTATGGGGAAGGAACTGCTGGGAATTTGGGGAGAATAGAAAGGAAGAAATGTGGAATTAGTCTCCTTTATCTCATTTATTTTCTATAATTTCCTCCTTTTCCACTCTCCTTTTCTTCTTTCCTTCTTTCTCCTATTTTTGTCCCCTTCCCACCCTCCCCCAGCCCTCCTTTATCCATATTTCTGCTTTTCCCCCTCTGGCTCCATCAGTCCACTTCACACACAGATCAACCCCCCCCCCTTCCAACTATTATTCCCTTCTCCTCCCATGCTTCATATTCTCACTTCCTTTGCTTTTCTGAATCAACTTCTTATAGCACTTGGTGTTCCTGCTGATCTCCCTCCATACTCCCCTCTTCCTGCCGATCTCCCTCCACACTCCCCTCTTCCTGCCGATCTCCCTCCACTCTCCCCTCTTCCTGCCGCTCTCCCTCCACACTCCCCTCTTCCTGCTGATCTCCCTCCATGCTCCCGTCTGCCTGCTGATCTCCCTCCACACTCCCCTCTTCCTGCTGATCTTCTTCCACACTCTCCTCTTCCTGCTGATCTCCCTCCACGCTCCCCTCTTCCTGCCTTGCTCCATATGTTGCCTTTTTTCATTGTCCTCTCTCTTTGTCAGCCTCCATCTATCACTTACCCACCACAGTCTTCTATCTCCACCCTTGTTTACATCCCCTACCTGGCACTACCTTCTGTCATCTTACACCCCTCCCCGGTCCACCAATTACCTCAGAGTCCTTTCTTGCTGCTCTCCATCTCCACTGGCTATTTTGCTTCAGTGTTTTCAGACAAACATATCAACAATTTCTTTCTTCCCACCAGAAGAGTTCCTCCTGCAGACTGTGTGTTGGTCCACATTTCAACATCTGCAATCTCTTTGTGTCTCCGAAGTTTAATCAGATGGGTGATGGTTGGTGTGGACAATGAAAAATTGGTATCTGTGTTTTGTGTGACCTTGTGCTTCATTCTGCATTATGTTGATTACATTGCACATTTCGATCCTATGTTCAAGTCACATTTCACTGTAACCTTACCTTCAACTTGAGCTCTTTATATTGTTTGGACATGCGAACAAGTAGCTGCTGTTCACCAATGGCAGGGGGTTTCTGCTGGTAGAACTGTACCATGGCCTGGGCTGCTTCAGGATATGCCATTTCCAGAAAGGCCTGTAAATAAAAAGGTAAATTAGTCTATAAATGGTGTGCCCTTATGTTCTTATGTCGGTCCGAGGAGCATCATTTTGACGTGTTAGGAAAGCTTGTGCGTTCCGGAAATCCTCAGAGTGATGTCATCTGGAGCTTAGCTCCTTGCAGGGCCAGCCATGAAGAGGGAGGTTCCAGACAAACAGCGATCCAACCAAGACCTCAACGGTGGAGCTGACAGAAGATATAGTCGCATCACACCAGCAGTGAAGTGAAAGCAGAGGAAGGGTCTCCAGTCACCTTGCATTCCATGGTACTGAATCCTGGATCCTGACTCTGATCTGTCAAGGAGTCTCTGGTGGCTACTTATGCATCAGCTTCCCCACGTTAAACAAAGTCATTCACACACGTTCTCCACTAACACCTTGGAAGTTCGAGTTCGAACAGTTTTACAGTTTTACAGTTTTACTCGAATTTACAGTTCGAGTGATCGCACTACTACTATGCTCTTACGTATTCTTACATATAGAGTTGTTAGTATTGGACATCATTGTTAGCAAAAAAGCTAGAAAAGGACATAAAGGTGAAAGAAATAGAAGAGAGGCTTAGCTACAGAGGTCTCTGAGTACTGTACAATCATGGCTACTGACATAGCTATATGAATTATTCCTCATTTCTAAAGAAACTTAATTAAAAGGTGGCCCTGAGGTTACTTTAGAAGAAACCCTTGAAGATATGATTTTGGTATAATTCACTTAGTAGGTGTTATTATTAGAGCTTGTAAAGATTGATTTGAGATTGATACCTGGTTTGTGGCTCTCATGAGGATATAATTTGTAACTTTCCCAAATGGAAGTCCAAGATTAATGACATCACTCTCCGTGCAGCTCCCGTCAGGAAGATTGCAGATGTGAACAACTCGGCTGGGTCCAGGCTTCCTCTGCGGAAAAAGCTGCAAACAAAGCAATGGGAAGTTGACATTTCTTTTGTTAGAAAACTCACCCACAGTCAAAATGTGTAACAGATTTCACATGTTTGCTTCTTCATGGAATTTACACACTTAGTTATCCACTTGTTTTTGGTGTTTTTCTACATCTAACCTGGCTGCAGTCGCAGTTCCATAGCCAATGCTGTTCTGACTTGCACCACTATCCCTTCTGTCATTTGATTTACGTGATTTCCATCCTTGTTTCAATACATTAGCAGGACTCTAAGCAAGCCATCAGTAAAGAGAAGGTAACCATATTTTATCCAGAATGTTACATCTGATTGATCAAACAAGCTGGCTGCAAACAGCACAATACCAATGAACAAGTTCTTGCACTCACATCGTACATCAAATCAGGCACTGAACTCAAAAAGAAATCCTGAGCAATTTTCATCAATTTATCCACTGCATATGACACCATTTGGAACCAAGGCTTAATGTTAAAACTAGCCCAAACCATCCCATGTGAAAAGATCCTATGTCTCCTCCACAGAATAACCCGTTCTTTCTTTACCTGTGTAGGAAGAGTCACCAGTCACATTATGAAATTCCACAATGGCATCCCCCAAGGGTCAGTTCTGGCTCTAACCTTGTTCAATCTGTACCTCAGTGACTTCCCTAAAACCAAATCCACTAAATTTGGATACACTATTGACATGGCCATAGCCTTCCAATCGAACAATATTAAATCCATTGAAAAAAAACCTTATCTAATACGTTTGTATATTAACTCCCTATCCAATTACTTCTCAAAATGATACCTAAAAATGAATGTCAACAAAACAGTAACCTCCATATTTCATCTGGACAACTGATTAACCAGACTTAAATTTATTATTAAAATCTAAATGACCACACCCAAAGGATTTAGGAGTCACACTGTATCAAACTCTCTCATACAAGATCCATCTTCAAAACGTTGCAAAGAAACTAAAATCTAGAATGGCCATGACCAAGAAGATAGCAGGAATCAAATGGAGCGCTAACCAGTCAGTCCAACGAACATCTAGCCTAGCACTATTTTTCTCGGTCACTGAATATTGCACATCCCATAGTGATGTCATCTGGAGCTAAGCCCCTGGTAGGGTCAGCCAAGAAGGTGAGTTCAAGTGGGAGATTCCAGACAAAGAGCGATCCAACCAAGACCTCAAAAGTGGCAGAAGATGATATCACATCACACCAGCAGTGAAGGTAGAGTACCAGGTGCTAGGGTCCAGGTGGTATTGGAGCGGCTGTAGGATATTCTCAAGAGGAAGGATGAAAAGCCAGAGGTCATGGTGCAATGACAGGCAGAAAAGATCCTACACAATGAGTATATAGAGTTAGGATAGAGGCTGAAGAGAAGGACCTCCATGGTGGTAATTTCCAGAATACTCCCAGTGTCACGGGTTAGAGCAGGTAGGAACGGGGTGATAGCATAGATGAGTGAGTGGCTGAGGAGATGGTGCATGGGACAGGGTTTCAAGTTTCTTGGATCATTGGAACTTTTTCTGGAGAAGAGATGATCTATAAAAGAGAGATGGGTTGCACTTGAACTGGAGGGGAATTAATATTCTGGCTGGGAGGTTTGCTAATGCCACTCAGGAGAGCTTAAACTAGTTTTGCATGGGTCTGGGAACCGGAGCACCAGGTCAGAGAGAAGGTTCAGAAAACCCAATTAGAAAAATGTGAAGAGAAAAACGCCTGCCACACGAAACAACAACCATAGGCAGGGCATCAAATTTAAAGCATTTGCTTACCATTACTCTTGCAAAATTGGCTCACCTGCTATAATATTTTGCAGAAATATTGCTTTTAATGTAAATTAGTGGCTTAATGTACATTTAAATATAGAAATATAGAAAACCTACGGCACAATACAGGCCCTTCGGCCCACAAAGTTGTGCCGACCATGTCCCTACCTCAGAAATTACTAGGCTTACCTATAGCCCTCTACTTTATTAAACTCCATGTACCTATCTGAAAGCCTCTTAAAAGACCCTATCATATCCACTTCCACCACCGTTGCCAGCAGCTCATTCCATGCACTAACCACTCTCAGAGTTAAAAACTTACCCCTGACATCTCCTCTGTATCTACTCCCCAGCACCTTAAACCTGGGTCCTCTTGTGGCAACCATTTCAGCCCTGGGAAAAAGCCTCCGACTTTCCACATGATCAACGCTTCTCATCATCTTGTACACCTCTGTCAGGTCACCTCTCATCCTCTGTCACTCCAAGGAGAAAAGGCCGAGTTCACTCAACCTATTCTCATAAGGCATGATCCTCAGTGCAGGCAACATCCTTGTAAATCTCCTCTGTGCCCTCTCTATGGCTTCCACATCCTTCCTGTAGTGAGGCGACCAGAACTGAGCACAGTACTCCAAGTGGGGTCTGACCAGGGTCCTATATAGCTGCAACATTACTTCTCAGCTCCTAAATTCAATTCCACAATTGATGAAGGCCAAGATATCATGCGCCTTCTTAACCACAGAGTAAACATGCGCAGATGTTTTGAGCTTCCTATGGACTCGGACCCCAAGATCCCTATGATCTTCCACACTGCCAAGAGTCTTACCATTAATACTATATTCTACCATCATATTTGACCTACCAAAATGAACCACTTCACACTTTCCTGGGTTGAACTCCATCTGCCACTTCTCAGCCCAGTTTTGCATATTATCAATATCCTGCTGTAAACTCTGACAGCCATCCACACTATCCACAACACCCCCAACCTTTGTGTCATCTGCAAACTTACTAACCCATCCCTCCACTTCCTCATTCAGGTCATTTATAAAACTCACAAAGAGTAGGGGTCCCAGAACAGATCCCTGAGGCACACCACTGGTGACCGACCTCCATGCAGAATATGACCCATCTACAACCATACTTTGCCTTCTGTGGGCAAGCCAGTTCTGGATCCACAAAGCAATGTCCCCTTGGATCCCATGCCTCCTTACTTTCTCTATAAGCCTTGCATGGGGTACCTTATCAAATGCCTTGCTGAAATCCACATGCACTACATCTACTGCTCTTCCTTCATCAACGTGTTTAGTCACATCCTCAAAAAATTCAATCAGGCACGTAAGGCACAACCTGCCCTTGACAAAGCCATGCTGATTATTCCTAATCATATTATACCTCTCCAAATATTCATAAATCCTGCCTCTCAGGATCTTCTCCATCAACTTACCAACCACTGAGGTAAGGCACACTGACCTATAATTTCCTGGGCTATCTCTACTCCCTTTCTTGAATAAAGGAACAACATCCACAACCCTCTAATCCTCCAGAACCTCTCCTGTCCCCATTGATGATGCAAAGATCATCACCAGAGGCTCAGCAATCTCCTCCCTCGCCTCCTACAGTAGCCTGGGGTATATTTCATCCAGTCCCAGCGACTTATCCAACTTGATGCTTTCCAAAAGCTCCAGCACATCCTCTTTCTTAATATCTACATGCTCAAGCTTTTCAGTCTGCTGCAAGTCATCACTACAATCACTAATATCTTTTTCCATAGTGAATACTGAAGTAAAGTATTCATTAAGTACCTCTGCTATTTCCTCCGGTTCCATACACACTTTCCCACTGTCACACTTGATAGGTCCTGTTCTTTGATGTCTTATCCTCTTGCTCTTCACATACTTGTAGAATGCTTTGGGGTTTTCCTTAATTCTGCCCACCAAGGCCTTCTCATGGCCCCTTCCAGCTCTCCTAATTTCCTTCTTAAGCTCCTTCCTAGTAGCCTTATAATCTTCTAGATCTCTAACATTACCTAGCTCTCTGAACCTTTTGTAAGCTTTTCTTTTACAAACAAGAGAAAATCCACAGATGCTGGAAATCCACACACAAAATGCTGGAGGAACTCAGCAGGCTAGGCAGCATGTATGGAAAAGACTACAGTTGACATTTTGGGCTGAGATCCTTCAGCAGGACTGGACCTCCACCATCAATGTTGCCCTCTACCACATCCCTTCCATTTCACGCATGTCTGCTCTCACTGCATCCTCATGTCATCCTACCAGGGATAGGGTTCCTCTTGTCCCTTTCTTTGAAAAAAGAGGACACCTCCTTCATTCTAGAATGAAAAATCTCATCCTAAGAGCAGATGTGGCAGAGATGGAGGAGTTGAGAGAAGAGGATTGCATTTTTACAAGTATCAGGGTGAGAAGTGTAGTCTCGGTAGCTGTGAGAGTCCGTGGATTTATAATAAATATCAGTAGATAAGTTGTCTCCAGAGACAGAGACAGTAAGATTGAGAAAGGGGGGGGGAGGTGTGGAAATGGATCAGGTAAGTTTGAAGGCAGGGTGGAAGTTGGAGGCAAAGTTCATGAAGTAGACAAGTTCAGCGTGGGTGCAGGAAGCAGCACCAATGCAGTCATCGATGTAGCATAAGAAAAGTGCGGGAAGGTCACCGGAATAGGCTTTGAACATAAACTGTTCCACGTAGCTGACAAACGGGCAGGCATAGCTGGGACCCATGCGAGTGCCCATGGCTACACTGTTGTTTGAAGGAAGTGAGAGGAGCCAAATGAGAAATTATTCAGAGTGAGGACAAGTTCTGCGAGGTGGGGGAGAGTGGTGGTGGAGGGGAACTGGTTGGGTCTGGTGTCCAGAAAAGAACAGAGAGCTTTGAGGCCTTCCTGGTGGGGGATGGAGGTGTATGGGGACTGGACATCCATAGTAAAAATAAGATGATGGGGGCCAGGGAACCTGAAATCATTGAAAAGATCCAGAGCATGTGAAGAGTCACGGGTGTAGGTAAGAAGAGACTGAACCGGGGGGGATAAAACAGAGTCGAGGTATGCAGATGTGAGTTCAGTGGGGCAGGAACAAGCTGAAACAACGGGTTTACCTGGACAATTGGGTGTGTGGTTCTTGGGTGGGACGTAGAAATGGGAGGTGCAGGGTGTGGGAACTATGAGGTTGGTGGCAGTGGATGGGAGATCCCCAGAGTCAATAAGGTTGGTGATGGTGTGGGAAACATTCTGTTTGGCAGCCTCGTACCACAGTGTGTAATGGTATAGCAACAGCAGGGTGCTATACCATTAAAGCAATAATAAGCTGCTTTAATAGAATACCAAATTTTATTTTACTTTCATTTAGAGATATATAGCACAGTGAAAGGTTCTTTCGGCCCAATGTGCCTGTGCTGCCCAGTTACAGCCACGTGAGCAATGGACAGCTTGTTGTCACTGCAACAGGGTTACGCTGACTGCTGTACTACTCGCCACCCATTCCATAAGAGCAGCTGCGTTTTTGCAATTCAAGTTTAAGTTCAAATCTAATTATCACTCGACCGTATATGGATAGTCATGAATAGAGCCAAACAAAGCAACTTTCCTCTGGGGTCAAGGTGCAAAATACGTACCGGCGGACATAGACGGCACAAGGCTCATAAAGTACATATAAGACGGCATTAACCATACAGTCACACAAAGAACAATAGATTCTGGTTAATGGGGCCATTGGTTAATTGGGGCAGTTGCTTAGTTGAGACAGCTCTTAAACAAAAACAAATTGATAAAATTGCTGGGATTCCCTTTGTTTATTTGGGACACTGTGTTGCTCAATTGGGCAGGAGATGTGAACAGGTTCAAACTAGGGTCAGTCATGCACACTTGTTTGGCCTTTAGATGCTACACTGTGCTTAGAAAGTAACTGCTGTGTGTTGGTGTTAAAAAACAGTGGTTTTTGTCACAAATAGTTGGCAAGAAATAAGCAGTAAGACAATTCAGAACTGCTTTGCATTCAGCTTGGAGTTGCCAGAAATGGCCAAGAGTGAAAATGAAATGGTTTCACTACCGCATCAAGTTAGGAACTCTGATGAATTCGAAAGTATCTTATCGACAATCATCTTGAATGTTACAATGAAAATGAAGATTCAGAGGATGCAATTGTCGACAACATTGTATGAAGTCACGAGGTGTCTGTCCTGGTTTGGTTCATTGCATACACTGGATGAGTTCCTCCGTCGATAACTATGGGGAACTAATGCACAGTTTTATAGTACTGTAGTATTACTGGTAGTGCTCTAATTAGTTCTGCATTTCTTTTAAATGCATAATTTCTTACTCAGTTTGTCTTTTTTATACCTTTTAACTATTTCTTTGAGACTTCAGCTAATCGGGACAGCCACTTAACTGAGCCAAAGTGTACTGGTCCTGATGTGTCCCAATGAACTGGAATCCATTGAACTGGAGTCCCTAAGTGACATGCCTTGTAAATTAATAGTGCATGACTGTTGTTGACAAGAACATGCAGTTCTTGGTAGTCCACAGATGAACGGACACACACACGCTCTCCAACTTTTCTTCCATTGAACGGACACGGGGGGGGGGGGCAGACCCCAATGCAGCATGAAAATTGACACACTCCCTCCAGTGTGCCTCCTCCTGGACTGTTGTAACAGGCAAGTCTGCAGCATGAGGTCTTGTCCTTGCTACAACAGAGGCCATGCACCTCCCCTTTTGTCGGTCTCACCAATAAAACAACGAACCGGACTTGCAGTATTTTACATTACCATGACCAGCAGGGTCTTGTGATCGCAAGGAAAACACCCACGACAATTACTTGCTATTAGACTACACACCACCTTCATGCATTCACTCCGATGTCTTTCTGTAGCGGAGAGCAACACGGCTCATGTCAAGTAACTCAGTAACTGATCAGTGGCTTGCTATTTTCATCAGGTTTTCTAAAATTACAAGATTCAAGATTCAAGGCTGTATATGGCCTTTCTCCAGAACACAAGTGTAAAGGAGAACAAAATGGTGTGATCGAATCCAATGCAGCATAAAAACACAATATGAACATAATAAGAAAACACAACTATGATGACCCCAGAGAGCAGCTTCTTTGAGCTCATCTGCAGAAACAGCTTAATTTCTACCTATAATGTCTCTTTTTTTCCCTTTTCAAGGCTGATGGCTTCTGTCTGTGCCCTTGACCTGCAGCTGCACTCAAACTGCAATTCTTTACAGTGATGGTTCCTAATCGCAGGGCTCACTGACAGGTTGTTTTTCACTATCCTGAGGGCACAGCCCAGAAGACAAGTGTGCCTTCAGTGTTCCCAGGGTCTGTGGCCCCGGGGACGATCCATTTCTATGCCAATGCTGCCGACTGAAGCATCGCGGGAAAAATGGAATATCGGGAAGAGCGGATCAGCTGACCAAGGTCCCTGTACTTGGTGAATCATTCACTTTCTCTCACTGGTGGGGGGGAGCTTGCTGCCAATTCTCAAGTCAGAGAACTTGAAAATAGCGGCGCAGCAGACTTTAACACTGTTTTGTTTTTGCTGGCCTCCCCTCTTGCTGTTTGACTCCTTTCTACCCTTTTATTAGAGAGAGTGGCATGTTGAATTGTCAGGTGAACAACTAGTTTTGTTATATCGTAGATCATGTTCTCTCTTGAGGACTTTGCTGTTGCTCGTTTGGTGGGTGGTTGGTACTGATGCTTTCTTGCTGAAATAAGTTGGTGAGGGGGGGATTGATGCTTTGCTGCTGCTTGTGCGTAGGAGGGGGAGGGGCTATGGGGTTCTAAACATTCATTCATTCTGTTTTCATGGATGTCCGTGAAGAGCAAGAACATCAGGTTGTATATTGTATACATTCTTTGATATTAAATGGGATCATTGAACTATTGAATATAAATGTAAACGCAAGATTGATAAGGAGGCATGGCATAAAGGAAGTTAGAACAAATCCTTGTTGAACTGGCACAGTTAAAGCTTTGACTAATTTATCAATCAGTTCTCTACCACTGAATTCTACCATAGCAATGTTGATGAATGTCTATTCCATTGGATAATTATACAAGACAGAAAATAGTGATAAGTAATAGATAAACACAATTATTAAACCCAATCTGGGGAAGCATGCCTTCGTAGAAAGGTTGAAGTCAGTGTTGGACATTCCAACCATTTGCATCCTCTAGCTACATATTTTGTCTTAATTTCAACATTATTGAGGAGGGGGAAGATGGTAATGGAGGCTAGTATAAGTAGCATGGTGAGATTCAGGTAAACATTTATGTATGGTATTGTTGTGATGATTAACCTGGGTGTTAAAATAAAAAGAGGACATACTTGCTTCAGCAAGAAGCCCAAACATCACTTCATGGTGTAGTTACTGGCAGAGAGAGCGGAGTTTACCAACTTTGGCTCAAGAGGCTTCAGTGAGGAGGCACAGTTGAGTAGCAGGTAAAGTTTTTGTAGTGGTTGAATAAAACATCACCAAACTACAACTAATTAAATAAAATAGGGATGATGGACCCCATTGTGGTTCCTGGTGACCACATCTGTAGCAAGTGTTGGCTGCTGGAGGAAGTCAGGTTCAAAGTTGATGACCTGGAATCTGAGCTTCAAACACTGTGGCGCATCAGGGAGGGGGAGACCTTTGTAGTTGGGAAAATGCTTGAAGCAACCACTAAAGAGGAAATAGCAAGACTTCTCGAAAGAAATGGACCCATCAGGCCAATGCAGAATGGATTCAGCAAAGACAGGTTCTGTTTGACAAAGTTAATGGAGTTCTTTGAGGAGAAAGTAAGTGCTGTCGATAGAGGGGAACAGATGGAGGTTATTTACTTGGATTTCCAGAAGGCATTCAATAAGATGCCACATAAAAGACTTATCCATAAGATAAGGATGCATAGAATTGGGGGTAATGTATTAGCATGGATAGAAGGCTGGTTAACCAATAGAAAGCAGACATGATTGTTCCTCTGGTTTGCAATCAGTGGTGAATGGCGTGTCACAGGGGTTGGTGCCGGGCCCACAACTGTTCATGATATACATTAATGATCTGCAAGATCGGACCAAGTGTAGTGTATATAAGTTTGCTGATAACACTAAATTGAATGGAAAAGCAAATTGGGCAGAGGATACAGAGAGTCTACAGAGAGATATAGATAGGTTGAATGAGTGGGCAGATAGAGTATAATGATGGCAAATGTGAGGTCATCCATTTTGGAAGGAAAAATGGAAGATCAGATTATTATTTAATGGTAAATGGTACAAGATTGTAGTACGCTACTGTGCAGAGGGATTTGGGATGCTGCAGGCAAATGGAACGTAGGCCTTCATTGTTAGAGGGATTGAATTTAAGAGCGGGGAGGTTATGCTGCAACTGTACGGAGCACTGGTGAGGCTGCACCTGCAATACTGGATGCAGTTCTGGTCTCCTCATGAGGAAGGATATACTAGCTTTGGAGGCAGTGCAGAGGAGGTTCACTAGGTTGATTCCAGAGATGAGGGGATTAGACTATGAGGAGAGATTGAGTCACCTGGGACTATACTCGCTGGAATTCAGAAAAATTAGAGATCTTATAGAAACATATAAAATTACGGAAGAGATAGATAAGATAGAGACAGAAAAGTTGTTTCCACTGGTAGGTGAGACTAGAGCTAGGGGATATAGCCTCAAGATTCATGGGAGTAGATTTAGGGTGGAGATGAGGAGGAACTGCTTTTCCCAAAGAGTGGTGAATCTATGGAATTCTCTGCCCAATGAAGCACGGGAGGCTACCTCAATAAATATTTTTAAGACAAGGTTAGATAGATTTTTGCATAGTAGGGGAATTAAGAGTTATGGGGAAAAGGTAGGAAGCTGGAGATTACTTCATGGCCAAATCAGCCATGATCTTATTGAATGGTGGAGCAGCGGGCAAGATGGCCTACTCCTGATCCTATTTCTTATGCCTTTCTGTTCTAATCAAAATGCCCCAAAGGCCTTTTGTGGGAATACGGAGAAAATAAAGAAGGGAAAAAATGTAAGATGAGTGTGAATGAGGGAGGCACTGTTTCACAGTGGTCAGTGCAATGCTCTACAATGCCAGCATTTGTGGTTCAATTCCTGCTGCTGTCTGTTTATAAGGAGTTGTATGTCCGCCATTTCCTTTTTCCTTGTCAATACCTATCCAGGGTTATTTTCCAGTGGTTTAATATCTACTCTTGTCTCTCTTTCACTGATTATATATCTGAAAAGACATTTGGTATCATTTTTGATATTATTGGTCAATTTACATTCATATTTCATCTCCCCATAAATTTTTTTAGTTGCTTTCTGTTTGTTTATTATATTTCCCAATCCTCTAACTTCCCACTAATTTTTGCTCTACTGTATGCCCTCTCTTTTGCTTTTATGTTGGCTTTGAATTCCCTTGTCATCCATGATTGTGCCATCCTGTCTTTAGAATCCTTTCTTTTCTTTGGGATGTATCAAACCTGGCCTTCCAAATTGTTGCCTTTGCTGCTCTGCTGTCATCCCTGCTAGTGTTCCCTTTTAACCAACTATGGCAGCTCCTCTCTCATGCCTCTCTAATTCCCTTTACTCCATTGTTATACCGATACATCTGATTTTAGCATCTCCATCTCAAATTGGAGGGTGAATCCTATCATACAATAATCACTCTTTGCTAAGGGTTTCTTTACCTTAAGCTTCCTAATCATATCTGGTTTGTTACACAACTGCCAATGCAGAATTTCTGATTCCTTAGTGGGCTTATATTGGAGAGATATTGTTGTCTCTTAAAAGGGTAGAAACACCTATCTTTGTTAGCTCCATTCCCATTAATAAGTTTGAAATGCATTGATGTGATTATGTTTTAAGAGAAGCTAAGGTTGTACTGCATGTTAGCAACAACTTGCTGTATGATTTATCTGATGGTACCCAAATTTTTCATTTTAGACCTAACAACCATCGTTGGATATTGATTTTCATTCAAAGCAGGTTCCTGACCAGAATGGCAGAATATGCGGCAATTAGAACCCCATTGGAATTCCAAGACAGCTGTACACCAGAAATGACCCTTCAGTCAGTTTAGGTCTCAACACATTTAAACAGGGTTCATGGCCATTTTGGGATGAGAAATTAATACAGCCAATCAGGATGCTCTCAATTGTGCCCCTGTAGAAAGTTCCATACCAAACTTCCTCAACCATCTGAGGTGAAAGAGGCACTGTTGTCCCTTTTTCACCACACAGGTGGTGTGCACAGCTCACATGAGATCCTTAGTGATGTGGATACCGAGGAATTTAAAGCTGTTCACTCTCTCAACCCCAGCCATTGATGTCAATAGGGATTATCCCATCTTCATTCTTCCTGTAATCCACAACTAGCTTCTTTGTTATTGCGACATTGAGGGAAAGGTTGTTTTCTTGACACCACTGTGTCAGAGAGATGACTCTTTGAACAGTTGTGTTCCCAGCGATAGCAACAGAATTAAATCATTATCTGAGTTTTACAGCTTGTGAGCTAACATGTCTTAATTCACGTTCCAGTGTTGAAAAGACCAAGTCCGAAGGTTATTATTCTTTGTATATTGAGGACCCAAGATATCAAAGCCCTTATAAAGCAGACACATTGTAAATATCACCTTGCCATAAAAATGATATGGTTATAAAAAGAGACTTTGTCCTTTTAAATGACTGTAAACATCGATAATGTTACACAATGAAAACCTCCATAAATAGGATCATGATACAGTTCCTAATTATGTTCTTGACAGATAAGTTGTTATATTTCCACTAAACAACTCTGATGTAATATGAAGTGACAAAGGTGTCAAAATATTCCAAGTAAATTAATTAGTCTGTGGATATATATGTTCTACTTGTGGAAATGGTGGATGATATTTCAGAAAGTACATAATGGAATGAAATATGATACTATAGGGAAGTATGGAAACAAGGATGTTAATTTTAATACAAAGGGATCCTTTCCTGTGAGCAAGAAGGGAGTGATGGAGGGACGGGAGCCATTGTTGTTTCAGACAATCATGTGTCCAATGAGCTGAAGTTCACTACAGTACAGTGCAAGTTTACCTTCAGTAAAATGTAGCAGTGGAAATGTGGAATCACAAGCTAACAAACACATGAAAAATAATTTTGGCAGAAAAGGAGCCAAGGTTGGGGTGTTTACTCATGCTTCATGAATGATGATTTGAAAAAAAAACAATATTTGCCAACAGTTGAAAGTAGGTGTAACTGAGAAACAGATTATTAACATCCACTATCTATGAATGGCACATTATGCCTGTTTAAAGATGATTCCATCTCTTGGAATTTGAAAACATTCTCCAGAATGATAAACCCTTAAGAAAAGAAATGCTTGACTCTGAAGAACTGAAATACCCTTTAGGAAGATTAGTAAAATTATCAAACTGATCAAGAATGGCTACCACTAAGAGCCAGGGATGAAAAATCAACTCTTAAGACAATCATGTGTCCAATGAGCTGAAGTTCACTACAGTACAGTGCAAGTTTACCTTCAGTAAAATGTAGCAGTGGAAATGTGGAATCACAAGCTAACAAACACATGAAAAATAATTGCACTCCCTCTCTGCCAATCACTTCCACTGAATCCTCTGCAAAATGAAAACAACTTGTTTAGTTTGACTAAGTTTTAAAAACCACAGAAGTGAACTAAAAAGAAAAAAATGTGGAAATAATTTTTCAGGGTGATCCAGAGCTGAAAATGTGCTACATTGTTAACATCTTAATATGTACTAAGCCCTGAGGACAAGGGCTGTTGATTCTTAATAGGGGAAAGAAAGGGTTTGTTTTGTTGTTGTGTCTGCCTTGCTGTTTAGTTGTCCACGTGCTGTTTTGTTCAACACTATGGACACGCTATGTTGGTGCTGGAAGTGTGGCGACACTTGTGGGCTGCCTTCATATTGTATTGTCTGTTAACATAAACCAGACACTTTGATGTACATGTAACTAATACGTCTAATCTAATCACAAATAGAGAAAGGAAGGAGGGGAGGAGAGAACAAGCACAAGTATCTGTGATGGCTGGATGGCAGATTTTAAATAAAACAAAATTGATGGTTGTGCTGAGCAAACAAATAGAAACTGTGAGGAAACATGGAAATGGAGACGGTAAAATCATTGCCAAATTTATATCTGGGAACGAGAGGCTTCATTTAGGATTCAAAGTTGTTGAGCTCAATTGATTGGAAATCTATTAAAGTTGGGGTGCTGCTCCCTGAGCTTTCGTTGTATCAACTTACTGATGTCACAGTCGTGTATTTCTGAAAATGGTACCAGCCTGATAAGTCATTTCTCTTATTTTTAAGCTGTGGTGACATTCTCCTACATTAAATCTGGGCAACAGTGGTGTTGGCAATAGCTGTAGTCATACTTTCTTTAAGGATGCAATGTGTTTCTGAGGCTGTGAGTTCAAATCTGAGCAGGGCAAGCTGAGACACAGAATTCACAAAAAGGGAACTACTGGAGGAATTCAGTGGGACAGATGGAATTTGTGGATGGAAATGGACAGTCAACATTTCAAATCTTGACCTTTTATCTAGATCCTTTCTCCACAGATACTGCCTGGCCTGTTGAATTCATGCAGCAGCTCATTTTTCCTTTGTTCCAGATTCCAACTTCTTCAGTCTCCTGCGTCACCATAAATCAAGCTTGATAGGTTTCAATAAGATTGCCCCCCCCCATTCTTTTAAACTCCAGTGAGTACAGGCCCAGAGCCTTCATACATCAATCCTTTCATTCCTGGAAACATTTTCATGAACCTCCTCTGGACCCTCTCCAATGCCAGCACATCCTTTCCACGATGTGGGGCTCAAAACTTCTTGTTAACAGTACAGTAATGATTCTCAGCAAAGCAAATGGTATCAACAAGTAGGAACCAAAATGAATCTACCTTTGATCCAGGAGGTGGTGAAGAGAATCCATGAATTGGTGGGGGATATGTCCTCAAATGAGATTGACTGTTATCTAATGGGAAGTCTGTAAAATAAAAGACACAGTGATAACAAGGTACAGCTCAGAAGTACACAGCTATTCTGCATCATGAACAATAAGGACAATTTCTCACTCCATGATTTAATTCAACCAGTGTGAATTTAGCTGTAGCATTGAATCATGTGCTAATATCCCACAGCTTGAGTCCCAACTCTCTCTCTCTCATCCAGAGCTGAGCCCAAAAGAAGCTAATCCCGGCACTACAGAAATGGGGGGAGGAAAATAATTGGAGCCATACTGACATATTACAAGAAACCTATCCAACAATACAAGCCTGTTCCTGTCAATATAATATATTTTAATGGTTCTTAATCCCCACAAAATCTACAAAACAATAATTCTACTTGTGTGTAATTTATGAACTTTCTGGTTAACTCAGTGAAGGTGATTTTGTTTCAATGAAATATCTAATAATTCCATTGAATCTACTTGTAGAGAGAAAAGTCCTACAGTCATAGAGCACTACAGCATAGAAACAGGCTCTTCTGCCCATCTAGCTTTAGGTGAGCTATTATTCTGCCTGATCCGATCGACCTGCACTGGGACCTAGCCCTCCATACCTTCTCACTTCCATAGATTCATGATTGGTCAGGGCACGAAGCATGAAGGGATATGGGGAAAGGGCAGGAGATTGGAGCTGAGAGGAAAATTGGTGGAGCAGACTCAATGGGCCATTCTAATTCTGCTCCTGTATCTTATGGTCTTATACCTCTCCCATCCATGTATTATCCAAACATATCTTAAATGTTGAAATCAAACCAGCATCCACCATTTCCACTGGCAGCTCATTGCACCTTCTCACCATCCTTTGAGTGAAGAAATTTCACTCACTTTCCCCTTAAATCCTTTTTCATCCTTAACCATGACCTCTAGTTCCAATTGACCAAACCTCGGTGGAAAAGTCTACTCGCATTTACCCTGTCTATACTCCTCATAATTTTGTATATGTCTACCAAATCTTCCCTCATTCTACACAGTTAACAAAGAAGTTTTTCCGTAACCTTTGACCATTGGGCTCTCTTCCAGGGAAGGTGGGACCTGTACAGAAGGAACAGTTTACACCTGAACTTGAGGGAGACTAATATCCTAGTGGTTCTTATGAATACATCCCCACCAAATCTACAAAACAAAATAATTCTACTTGCATCTAATTTATTAATGCTGCACAATGGGGTTTAAACTAGAGTTGCAGGGGGATGGGAACCAGAGTGTCAGAACAGTTAGTGAAGAGGTTATGGAGGCAGATGTTGGTAAGACCTCAGAGACAGGCAGGAATCAAATAATTGAGCATAGTGTGACTAGTGTCCTGAGCTGTGGATTCTGGGCATGGATCATCACCTGGAATTATGATGTTGTAGCTGTTAGTGAGTCTTTGATGCAGGAGGGGCAGGAGGGGCAGGACTGGCAGCTCAATATTCCAGGGTTCCATTATGTTAGATGTGGCAAAGCCAGAGGGATTGAAGGAGGAGGGGTAGTGACACTAGTCAGGGAAAATGTCATAGCGGTGCTCCATTAGGACAGACTGGAGAACTCGACTAGTGAGGCGTTATGGATGAAACTGAGAAATAAGAAAGCATGACCACATCAATGGGGCTACATTGCAGACCACCCGACAGTCTGTGGGATTTAGAGGAACAAGTTTGTAAAGAGATTGCAGGTGGCTCCAAGAAACATAAGATTGTTATAGTAGATAATTTTAACTTTCCACATATTGACTGGAAATTTCATATTGTAAAAGGACGAGATGGGATAGAGCTTGAAAGAAATGTTTACAGAAAGTTTCCTTCATCAGTACATAGAAGTCCCAATGAAGGAGGGCACAATACTGGATCTGCTATTGGGGTATGAGACAAGGTGGGTGACAAAAGTCTGTGTACAGTAACACTTTGCATCCAGTGACCACAATGCCATTAGTTTCAAAGTAAATATGCAAGAAAATTGGTCTGGTCACCAGGCTGTTTTCTGGTGAAGACGTACTTAGAAAGTGGGAGGTCTTCAAAAATAATTTAGAGAGTATAAAGCTTGTATGTGCCAGTCAGAATAAACGGTAACGATAGTAAGTGAAGGGAACATCGGTTTTCAAGAGACATTGCAGCCCTGGTTAAGAGAAAAAAGAAACTGCATAGTACAAGAAATGCAAGTGAACACTTCAGAAAGATATCAGGAAATCTAAATGAAGGCATGAAATTGCTCTAGCAAACAAAGAGAAGGAGAATCCCAAAGGATTTTACAGATATTTTAAGAGCAAAAGGATTGCAAGGGACAAAATAGGTCCTCTGGAAGACCAGAATGGTATAGAAGTCTATAGAAGTGAGGCAAAGCAGCAGCAACTTCATGCACCCTGTACAGATTACAGAAGAGTAGGTGTTTGCCACCCTGAGGGGAATCAGGGTGGATAAATTCCCAGGGCCGGACAAGGTGTTCCCTCAGGCACTACAGAACACAACTGCAGAAATTTCTGGGGCCCTAGCAGAGATATTTAAAACATTCTCAACAACAGGATAGGTATCAGATGATTAGAGGATAGTCAATGTTGTTCTGCTGTTTAAAAAAGGCTGTAAACAGAAAGCAGGCCAGTGAGTCTGACATCAGTTGTGGGGAAGTTCTTGGAAGGCATTCTAAGGACCAGATATATAAGTATTTGGAAAGACATGGATTGATTATGGATAGTCAGCATGGCCTCATGCGTGGTAGGTCATAGTTTTTCTAGGAAGTTATGAGGAATTTTCGAGGAAATTTGGAGTATTGTTGCAGTTTTGGTCACCCATCTACAGGAAAGATGTAAATAAGGTTGAAAGAATACAGAGAAAATTTGCAAGGATGTTGCCGGTTCTGGGAGGACCTGAGTTATAAAGAAAGATTGAATAGGTTAGGACTGTATTCTTTAGAACATAGAAGACTGAGAGGAGATCTGACTGAGATTACAAAATTATGAGGGGTATAGATAGGCTTTTTCCACTGAGGTTGGGTGGGACGACAACCAGAGGTCATGACTGAAGGGTGAAAAATGAGAAGTTTAAGGGGAACATGAGGGGAAACTTCTTCACTCAAAGGGTTGTGGAATGAACAGCTAGCACAAGTAGTGCTTGCGAGCTCAGTTTCAATGTTTTAGAGAAGTTTTGCTAGGTACATAGATAGTAGAAATACGGAGGGATATGGTCCTGGTGCAGGTTGACGGGAGTAGGCAATTTAAATGGTTTTGACATAGACTAGATGAGCCAAAAGGCCTGTTTCTGTGCTGTAGTTCTCTATGACACTAACATTTTCCTGAAAAAAAATTATTAATAACTTGTATTCAAACTGTATTTGGTACAAACCAACAAGGTGTAAATAATGTAATGTACACTGTAAACACCATTTAACTTGCATTATGCACCACATATAGTTTTTCCATCACCCAAGGAGAACATGTACATATAAAATTCCAGAGTCATTACCGGAAGGAGTCAAAATTGTACTGGTTCCACACGAGTTGACACCTCCATTTGTCGATCTTGTGTAGTTATTTGACCCAATTCCTGAACTAGGAATAAAATCAGAATGTATGATAAAAGATTGGAAGAACATCAGAGACTGAAAGGCAGAAAAAGCATGATAACCTCATCACCAACACACCTAATCACGAAGCTGTATAAACCTTTGGTTTCCCACTCTGTAGTTGCAGTTACAATTGTTGATAACAGAATGCTATTTCAAAAGTGCATCGTTGGAATGGTGGGGCAGATTCAACAGGCCAAATGGTTTAATTCTGCTCCTATGGTTGTATGACTCTAGGGTGCTTCGGGCATTTAAAATGGACAGAAAGGTGTTAGCTGAATGCAAGCCTCTTTTTAACAGGTGATTTACTTCTGATTTTCAAGAACTTTTGTAATTTATAAAACAAAAATGGTTTATGTCCATTAATTTTGAATAATGTGTAATGCATTGGGTAAGATTTATACTGCTATGCTATGAGATATTTTTATTTTAGCAGTTCTCTGTAAAAACGGCATGTCCTACTAGTATGAATGTTTGGCTTTGGCTAAAGATAGGGAGCCAACACGTACAAACACACATTCAAGATAAGGAGCCATATTGTTCAACTTGGGAATGTAGTGGCAACCAATCTGTCATGAGCCCTACAGCTTGCATAGGGCATTGAGTTTCTAGGGCTTTTGAGCATCTGCTTTTACTAAACAATATCTTAAGCAGAGTTGATAAACCTTGGTGTTTTCGGTTTGATTTTGTCCAGTTCATTGTGGCTGGCACATGTTTCCTGCATTCTGTGACTACTTAAAGAGGACTCTCATTTAGTGCCTTGGTGGGGTCATTGTGTCAGACAGAATGTATTGTCTTGTGGTGTCGCTTAGTTGCTCCTCTAAGGCTCTGTTGATATTCCAAAATCTAACCTCTTGTTGCCCTCTCTTCCTGGGGATCCTGCTGTTCCTCTGCACCTGGGTCCGGTCTTTCTAGAGTGCTGCATGACAGAGTGATCCCACTTACCTATGGAACCAGTGGAGCTTCTCCACTCTATGTTTGAGATTTTTTCCTCTGGATCAACAAGGTTTGTAACATCTCCCATGGTATACCTTTTCTCCCGAGCTGCTTCTGAGTCAAATGCTATGTTTCCAAGTTACGCGCAATGTTTCCAACATGTATGCTGCTTCCAAGTCGTATCTATGTTTCCAAGTTATATGGAATATTACCAAGTTATTTGCTATGTTTCCAAGCTATATACTATGCTTCTGTGTCAAATGCTATGTTACCAAGTTATATGCTATGTTTCTCAGTTCTGTGCTATGTTTCCAAGTTATATGCTATATTTCTAAGCTATATGATCTGTTTCTAATTTTCCAGTGCTGCCTCGAGCTCCAGGTCTGCCTTGTGTTTTTTGGAGCTGCCTCGAGACCTCTTTGGGTTGTCAGGTACCAGCCTTGGGCAGGAGGCACTGTCATGAGCCCGATTTCTTGCCATAGAGTGTTGAGCTTCTAGGGTTTTTCAGCACCTGTTTTTACTACTCAGCATCTTCGTTGCAGTTGATAAGCCCTGGTGTTTTCGATTTAATCTTCTTAAATTAATTGTGGTTGGAACATGTTTCCTGCATTCTATATTTTAAAAAAGGACTCTCTTTAGGTGCCTTAGTGGAGTCATTGTGTCAGAGAGGGTGAATTGTCTCATGGTGTCACTCAGTCACTCCTCCGAGGCTCTGTTGGTAATCTGACGTTTAACCTCTTGTGCCCTCTCTTCCTGGAGATGCTGCCATTCCTCTGGACCTGGGTACAGTCTTTTGAGAGTGCAACATGCCACACTTGGGGCAGTCTTTGTACGTGCTGCAACTTTCTGCCCAGTGGAACATCCGAGAGTGCTGGGTGGGAGAAGATTCCTGTTGGACAGTAGTCTGGTTTGAGGTTTTTTTGACAGGAGCTGTGGATTGGGCACAAGGGAAGATGCTGCAGGATACCATTCGAAGGAAAATTGTGTTGTAAGAAGTGCCTGGTGCAGATGAATGGTCCCAAGGAGGATGGGCCAATACACCTGAGCGAGCCAATCCATTTGAGATGGTCTTTGAGGGAAATTCGGACTGTGACTGGTGTCTTTCACACAGTACGTGGGTTCAGTGCATGAGAAAAAGTGATACACCTAGCTACTCCAGACATTTATGTGTATATTGAACTGGTTTAACTGTAATGGGCCCTTTTATTGTTTTCTTTTCCTATTAACTGTCTGATAAAGTTGAAAAGTTGGTAAATATCCTCTCTTTATAATTTTATGCAGGTGTACAATCTGTCATTTTTGGCAACCGATAATTGTATATGGGACAGTATTTACACAGCATTCAATGTTCCTTAATTGGAACATCCTAACTTGCTTGGTGGAACCCACCTATTGCTTATGAAAGGTGTCCTTTGCCCGGCTAAGTCTCATGGCTGTCAGCAGAGTTCGCTAATGAGCCGAGTTTGTTTTGAAGCCCATGAGAGGGGTGCAAACAGTTTTTGCATTACACTTGTGAAACAATTGCAAGCATGATCTACAAATGCAAAGTGGCTTGCTGTCCGTACCTCACAGAGATTTTGGCAGTGATGAACAATGATTTTGTAAAGTATGTTTGAATCTTGCTGATGGGAACAGTCAAGAAAGACTAACTGGTAAAATGCAACATTTAAAAGGGAATTTCCTCCTCCCCCTCCCACCACTACCCATTGGTTTTGGTAATACTTTAACCTCAGAAAATGCCAAAAAATACCCTACCAAATGTGTTCTTCTCTTCAGGAAAGGGAAGGATAGCACAAGAAAGTTAAACAGTAATTAGTGTATTAGAGTGAGGTCAGGCTCTGGGTTAGGAACAGCTGGCAAAAAATAAATTATGGAAATAGAAGGAAAACTTTTGTTTATAGCAGGAAGGAATAAAAGAAACTGCAAGAAAAATTGCCATTAGCTGCACATCGAAGAGTGTTTGAGGAATTAAAAACATCACGTTCTGGTAACTCGTGTTATCAGTGGAGATGGTTTAATGAAAGATTATTATTATCATGGAAAGGAATCTGACAATTATACCGTGTGGTCTGCGGGGGAGTTCAAAAACTCAAAGTGTCTCATCTAGGACACATGAAAGGAATTATTTGATCTCCATATGTGAAGCTAATTGGGATGATCGCTTACCTTTCAGAGAAGATGGTGCAGTTCTGGATGTGGTGCTTTCCTTTCACATGATGTTCCCAATCCTGACAATGGAAAACAGAAGCAAACACATCAGATCAAGCATTGGACTGGCTTTTTAGCCCTTACATTGTCTGGGACCTAGTGACTGGAGCTTGTCTTGGACACTGTTTGCTATTTCAGTCGTACTAATGGGTGTTAAGTCTACAGAACAAACATGAAACCCAGCTGCAGGTATCATTCCATTATCTTTGTGTTCTTTGCTGTACTTATTAATTACCATCATTCACCCTGTGAACTTCCTGTCAGCAAGGAATTTTACAATGACAATAGATAATCTGAATATGAATGCCAACTAGATGCTTGTATTGCTATGGTAAAATTATTCTCTCGCGCGCCGGGTATTCCTCAGAAGGGAAGGCAGCATCTATGTTGAGGAATGAACAGTCGACATTTCAAGCTGAGACCCTTCTTCAGGACATTTTCTCTTGCATTTTGTGTATGTTGTTCTGGATTTCCAGCATCTGCAAAATCTTTTGTGTTTATTCCTCTGAAAAGTTCAAGTTCTCAGCTGCAACCCAGGCAATTAATTCTGAGGGATCTGACGACAAGAGACAGCAGGTTTTGGAATCTGGAGCAACACACAAAGTACTGGAGGATCTCTACCAGGTCGTTTGTTGCTATTGAAGGATTTTGTTAAAAGCATAGAAACATAGAAAACCTACAGCACAATACAGGCCCTTCAGCCCACAAAGCTGTACCAAACATGTCCTTGCCTTAGAAATTATCTAGGGTTACCCATAGCCCTCTATTTTTCTGAGCTCCGTGTACCTGTCCAGGAGTCTCTGAAAAGACCCTAACGTATTCGGCTCCACCACCATCGCTGGCAGCCCATTCTATGCACTCACCACTCTCCACATAAAAAACTTACCGCTGACATCTCCTCTGTACCTACTTCTAAGCACCTTAAAACTCTGCCCTCTCATGCCAGCTATTTCAGCCCTGGGAAAAAGCCTCTGATTATCCACACGATCAATGCCACTCATCATCTTATACACCTCTATCAGGTCACCTCTCAACCTCCGTCGCTCCAAGGAGAAAAGGCTGAGTTCACTCAACCTACTCTCATAAGACATGCTCCCCAATCCAGGTGACATCCTTGTAAATTTCCTCTGCACCCTTTCTATGGTTTTCATATCCTTCCATGAGGTGACCAGAACTGAGCACAATACTCCAAGTGATCTGGAGAAGACTTGGATAAGAAGGTGCTGTGGGAATTCTGGAGTTCCGCTGATCTGGAAACGGGAAGAAACTCACAACTCTCACTCTGGTTTTGGGAGAGTTGAGCAGCAAGGTATGAGGAGTCTTTAACAGTGGAGAAGAATAAGGAAAGAATACCAGCAGGTAACATTTCAAAGGTGGGAGCAAGCACATAAAACAAAATACTGCAGGTGTTGGAAGCTGAAATAAAACATGAAGTGTTGGAAATACTTAAAGAGGTTTAATGACATTAGAAAGGAATTGAAGCAGGACAATGTATCATTAGATATTAACCTCTTCTTCCAAAGAAATGGAAGATTACTCAGAAGGAAATTTAACCCATAATAAGCAGTGTATTAAACTAATCAGACATGACCGGCTGAATGTTTCTGTTTCTGCAGTGTCACTCAGGCCGTGTGAGGAAGACAAAGGGATTTTTCTACCCTCCATCTTTTTATGACAATGGAAAATAGATTCTCCTATTGATTTCTCATGTCTTTTACAAAACAAACTACTCTAAGTGACAATAAATTAAGGGTGTCAAGTTCACATCTCTACTCTTAATTCCACCTCTCTTTCCTGATATCCAAGTGCTATCTGAAGAATATTATCATTCTCTTGCCAGTTTGAATGGACATGGGGATCTCAGGGGATTTTCTGCAGAGATGAGTGTGAGTTCTGGTGGTGGATTTGCTGGAACATTCACAGCTATGGGTAACTGAAAGTACATTTCAACATAATCACATTCCAATAATCCCCTCTTCAAGGATTTAATATTCTTTGAAGATTAGCTTTATTTGTGACATGTTCATACAAAAATATAGTGATGTGCATTGTTTGCTTCAATTGAAATCAGTGAAGATTGTGCTGGGGGGGGGGGGGGCAGCCCTAAAGTTCCAGCACTAACTTAGCATGTCCGTATCTCACTAACCCTAACCCTAACCACACATCCAGCACTAACTTAGCATGTCCGTATCTCACTAACCCTAACCGCACATCCAGCACTAACTTAGAATGTCCTCATCTCACTAACCCTAACCTCACATCCAGCACTAACTTAGAATGTCCTCATCTCACTAACCCTAACCACACATCCAGCACTAACTTAGCATGTCCACATCTCACTAACCCTAACCACACATCCAGCACTAACTTAGAATGTCCTCATCTCACTAACCCTAACCACACATCCAGCACTAACTTAGAATGTCCTCATCTCACTAACCCTAACCCTAACCACACATCCAGCACTAACTTAGCATGTCCACATCTCACTAACCCTAACCACACATCCAGCACTAACTTAGAATGTCCTCATCTCACTAACCCTAACCCTAACCGCACGTCCAGCACTAACTTAGCATGTCCACATCTCACTAACCCTAACCACACATCCAGCACTAACTTAGAATGTCCTCATCTCACTAACCCTAACCCTAACCACACATCCAGCACTAACTTAGCATGTCCACATCTCAGTAACCCTAACCACACGTCCAGCACTAACTTAGCATGTCCACATCTCACTAACCCTAACCACACGTTCAGCACTAACTTAGCATGTCCACATCTCACTAACCCTAATCAAACGTTCAGCACTAAATTAGCATGTCCACATCTCACTAACCCTAATCAAACGTCCAGCACTAACTTAGCATGTCCGTATCTCACTAACCCTAACACTAACCACACATCCAGCACTAACTTAGAATGTCCTCATCTCACTAACCCTAACCACACGTTCAGCACTAACTTAGAATGTCCACATTTCACTAACCCTAACTACACGTTCAGCACTAACTTATCATGTCCGTATCTCACTAACCCTAACACTAACCACACATCCAGCACTAACTTAGCATGTCCACATCTCACTAACCCTAACCCTAACCACACATCTTTGGAATATGAAAGGAAACCAGAAAACTGAGAGAATATCAACACAGCCATGGTGGGAACATAAAAGCACCTTACAGAAGGCAGCTGGAATTGACCCCCCAATCAGTAATCACTGGTGCTTTTAAGCATTTATGCTAACCACTAACCGCTAACCATGTCACCCATCATTCACTGCTAATATGGTAAAAGATCTTAATGTACAATCATTAAACATCTTAAACTGTGGACAAAACATTATATCCTTTTGCTTAAACACTAAGATTTGATTTTCCATGTCCAGTCTATGAACTACTCCAGATATTTTACAAAATGTCAAGTTATATCAAAAATACCAAGTTATAATTAAATTTCTACTTTTCAATTTATTTAATTATTATAAAAAGATGAATAAAACTTGAATTATTGACTTTGCCTGGGCAAAAACAACATTGTTCAATGGTTTTCTCTGATAGGCATTGCTTCCAATCTGTACAATCTGTTTGTGATCTTTCCAGTTTCTAGTCATAGAAAATTACAGATTACAACATAGAACATAGAAATCTACAGCACATTACAGGCCCTTCGGCTCACTATGTCATGCCGGCCACGTAACCTACTCTAGAAACTGCCTAGAATTTCCCGACCGCATAACCCTCTATTTTTCAAAGCTCCATGTACCTATCTAAGAGTCTCTTAAATGATCCCATTGTATCTGCCCCTACCACCATCACTGGCAATGCACTCCATGCACCCACCACTCTCTGTGAAAATCTTACCTCTGACATCTCCTTATACCTACCTCCAAGCACATTAAAACTATGCCCCACGTGTTAGCCATTTCAGCCCTGGAAAAATGCCTCTGACTATCCACATGATGAATGCCCCTCATCACCTTATATACCTCTACCTCATCCTCTGTTGCTCCAAGGAGAAAAAGCCAAGTTCACTCAACATGTTTTCTTAAGGTATGCTCTCCAATCCAGGCAACATCCTTGTAAATCTCCTCTGCACTCTCTCTGTAGTGTCCACATCCTTCCTGTAATGAGGTGACCAGACTGAGTACAGTACTCCAAGTGGGGTCTGACCAAGGCCTTGTATAGCTGCGACATTACCTCACTGCATCACACCTGTGGCTAAAGATTATTCAAATATCTCTGCTAGGGCCCTGGTAATTTCTGCACTAGATTCTCACAGGGTCCAAAGGAACAGTTTGTCGGGCCCTGGGAATTTATTGCCTCAGGACAGCAAACACTTCCTCCTCTGTAACCTGTGTAAGGTCAAAGACCTTGCTGCTGCTTTGCCTCACTTCTATAGACTCTGTGTCCATCTCCTGATTAAATACATAAGGAAAAAAATCCATTTAAGCCTTCCCCATCTCTTTCAGCTCCACGCATAGTCTACTACTGTACTCCAATCTTCCAGAGGACCAATTTGGTGCCTTTTGCTCTTAATATATCTGTAGAAGCCCATAGGATTCTCCTTCAACTTGTTTGCTAGAGAAACCTCAGGCCTTCTTTAGGCCCTCCTAATCTCTTTCTTACGTTTGTTGGCATTTCTTGCACTCCCCCACGTAGCTCATTTGTCCCTATCTGCCTATAGCTGCTGTGCATCTCGGTTTTTTCTTAATCTCTCCAAAACAAAGGTTCCTTAAACCTGTTATCCTTGCCTTTTATTCTGACAGGAATATACAAACTCTGCTCTCAAAATTTCACTTTTGAAGGCCACACTTACCAAGTACACATTTGCCAGAAAATAATCTGTCCCAATCCACACTTGCCAGATCCTTTCTGACACCACCAAATTTCGCCTTTCTCCAACTTAGAATCTCAGCTTGAGAACTGGACCTACCTTGTTCGAAAAGTACCTTGAAACTACTGGCATTGTGGTCATGAGATGCAAAGTGTTCTGTCACCTGCCTTGGCTCATTTCCTAATAGCAGATCAAGTATCTCACTCTCTCGTTGGGATTTCTGTGTACTGATTAAGAAAACTTTCCTGAAAACATTTGATGAACTCTATCCCATCTAGTCTTTTTACAGTTTAGGAGACCAAGTCAATATGTGAAAAGTTAAAATCACCTACCATCACAAGCTTATGCTTCTTGCAACAGCCTACGTTCTCTATGTTCCTCTAAATCCCATGGACGGTTGGGTGGTCTATAATTTAATTCCATTAACGTGCTCATCCTTCAGTTCCACCAATATAGATGAGGTCTCCAGTCTGTCCTGACTGAGAATGTCACTACCGTGACATTTTCCCTGACTAGTAATGCCACCCTTCCCCCTTTAAGCTCCCCCACTCTGTCACATCTAAAATAATGGAATCCTGGAATATATTTTGCAAGTAAGATATAGTTCTAACTTCAGAACAACCTGTACATTTGTTATAAAACACCAGAGGTCAATGGACAAATGTCAGAGTTATCCAATACGTTTAATAAAATCAAATAAAAAGTCATATAGAACAGAAAGGAACTAAATCAAAAGCATTATTCACTCAGAACCACAGTCTCATAAATTTCAAGAACAGTTACCACCCCTCAACCAGCAGGCTCTTGAACAAAACTACACTTATATTGTTATTTCATGCTCACTATTTGCATGCTTTAGTTTACTGTTTAGTATACTGTTTAGTTTACAGTTACTGTTATAGTAACTGTATAGTTTACAGATGTTATAGTTTACAGTTACTGTTCTATAGATTTGCTAAGTATGCCTGCAGAGAAAGAATCTCAGGGTTGTATGTGGTGATATGTATGTACTCTGATAATAAATCTTACTTTGAACTTTAAATGACCTCACAGACATAAAACCAACACAGTGTAACACTTTATAGCACCAGCCATTGGAAGATCAGGCTTCAATTCCCACAGCCGTCAGCGAGAAGCTGGTGTAATTGGTTTTCCCTTGGCAGCACAGCAGTGTATGGTACAGTCAGGGCGGAATGGTAGTGTAGTGGTGAACGTGATAACTTCACGCGGCAGTGACCTGTGTTCAAATCCCGCCACTGTGTAAGGAGTTAGTACGTTCTTCCTGGGACCACATGGCTTTCATCCGATTTCGTCCCACTTTCCAAGCTTAGGGACTAGTAAGTTGTGGGTATGTTAGGCTGGTGTGGGGTTTGCTTGTGGGCGGCACCCAGCTCATAGTCAGACTGGTAGCCATTGACACAAACAACACATTTTGATACGTCTGCATGCTTCAACGTATATGTGACAAATAAAGTTAATGTTTATCTTAATCTTAATAAATAGACCAGCACAGGAAGGAGATTCCAAGAGAATGAACTGGATGGTTATCAGAACTGCTCATTCTAAACACCATGCACATTCAGCACCACCTCACCCAGGTACCATGCCAATTGCCCCTCTTGTGCTTCGTACCCACCTTGAGGTTGAAGACTTTCTTGTCGCATATCGAGCAAATGTGAGGCAGCTGGGAGGGCACCAGGCCGTGGAAGTCATTGAGTTCCCGGGGCTGCATTTGTCTCTCTGGCTGGGAGCCCGGTGGTGGCCTGTCGCGTGGATTGAACTGTGGGCCACAGACGTTCTGGTTGCAGTTGCTGGGTCTGTTGAGGTGAGGTGGCTGTCCAACCATGGACTTCCCTTCAGATGTCGGCTCCTCGGGGTTGTACAGCTCATTCCTCATGTGTTGACCCTTGGAGGGCCACATGTCCTGGGGCTGGGCTGCAAACTCAGGCCTGTTGGGCTGCAGGTTTTGCCACTGATCGGGGGTCCAGTTCCCCTGGTTCTGTGGATTTGCAGATGGCTGGACCTGGGGGAAGCCACCAGCACTCATTTCTCCCAGAAAACCGAGTGCCTGCATTCTGGATGCCTGGGAATTCTGGAAGTCCATCTGAAATCCCGGATGGGGCTGGCTCAAAAGTTGTGGCCCTTTAACTGGGCCGTGGTTACTAGGAAGGATGTTGGGTATATCGCCACTGAAGCCAAATGGATGAAATCCTTGGGTAGGTAGTACCTCTTCGTGCATGTAGGTGTGGTTGCTGGCAGCACTGGTCTTACAGGAGAAGTCAGCTGGATATTCAGAGAAAGCAACGGAAGGCTGTGATGAGGCAGGTTTGCTCAGGTTCATAGCTGGAGTTCCTGAATGGGCAGATGACTGTGAAGTCATCCCTACAAATGGGTTCATCGTGAGTGGGCTGGAGCTCTGTGTCTGCAGGCTCCCACCTTGGCCCATGCCTCCAGCCACCAGGGCAGTTAACGCTGGAGTTTGGGGGGGATAGGCCAGGCCAGCCGGGGGCATAGCTGGGCCGGGCATACATCCCCCAGCTTGTGCAGACGTGGCACCAATCAGGGAGTTAAACAGAGGCTGAGACATGGCAACCTTGGTAAGGACCTGGCTCAGGACACTGGCGGCTGCTGTGTTGCTGTTCACCGCAGACTGAGCGAACTTCAGGCGCTGAAGGGTCAGCTGGGCTTGGAGCTGAGCGAGCTGGATGCTGGCTGCCGATGGCAAAATGGTGCTTGGAGTCCCTCCGCTGATGGAAAATGGATTCTTCTCCAAGGTCTTTGCAACACTGCAATCAAAAGACAGTTGGAAATTGGTAACAAAAGAAATAAGGCAGCTCAGACCAGATCAGAGCAGTGAATGTCCGGAGCGAAGCTAATGTCTGTGAGTGTCATTACCACATGCAATCGAAGAGTCAGATAAATCAAAGACCTAATGAAGAGTTGTCAAACCAATTTATCACCGACCTCTTGGCACACGGAGAGCTCTGTCAGATCCCTGAAGAGTTACTCAACGTCAAACTAACAACAATTCCATCTGTAACCTGTAATCAGGGAGTCCAGGGAAATGGAGCTGTTGAGCCAAAGTGGTGCTGAGATGAAAGACCAGCCATGGTCTTCTTACAAGATTGAACAGGCATGAGGGGTCACGTGGCCAGATCATGCTTTTATTTCATAAACAATTGACAAGGATGTTGCTGGGATTGCAGGACATGAGTTATAGGTAAAGCCTGAATAGGTTAGGACCTTATTCCCTGGAGCATAGGAGAATGAAACAGGTATATAAAATTATGAGGGGTATAGATAGGGTAAATGCAAGCAGGCATTTTGGGTGAAACTACAACTGGAGATCATTGGTTAAAACATGGAAACATAGAACATAGAAATCTACAACAACCTTCGGCACACAATGTTGTGCTGACCATGTAACCTACTCTAGAAACTGCCTAGAATTTCCCTGGTGCATAGCCTTCTACTTTTCAAAGCTCCATGTACCTATCTAAGAGTCTCTTAAAAGACCCTATCGTATCTGCTTCTACCACCATCACTGGCAGTGCACTCCATGCACCCACCACCCTCTGGGTGAAAAACTTACCTCTGACATTCCTCATTCCTGCTTCCCGGCACCTTAAAACTATGCCCCCTCGTGTTAGCCATTTCAGCCCTGAGAAAAAGCCTCTGGCTATCTACAAGATCAATGCCTCTCATCATCTTATACATCTCTATCAGTTCACCTCTCATCCTCCATTGCTCCAAGGAGAAAAGGCCAAGTTCACTCAACCTGTTTTCATAAGGCATGCTCCCCAATCCAGGCAACATCCTTGTAAATCTCCTCTGCACTCTCTCTATAGTATCCACATCCTTCCTGTAGTGAGGTGACCAGAACTGAATGCAGGGTTAAGGGTGAAAGGTGAAATGGTTAAGGGAAACATGAGGGGGACCTTCTTCACTCAGAGGATGGTGAGCGTGTGGGAAGAGCTGCCAGCACGTGGTGGATGTGGGTTTGATTCAACCTTTAAGAGAAGTTTGAATAGGTAAATGGATGGAAAGGATCAGGCAGTGCAGTTTGATGGGACTAGATGGGCAGAAGGGCCTGTTTCTGTGTTGCACTGTTGTTCTATGACTTGCGAATCTTTATGCACCTTTATATCGAATCCCAGAGACTTGGAAGAGTGCTACTATATTGAATGTAATCCAACCAGGACACACTATAGGCTAAAAACAACCAAAAACAACTTATTTTACTATTCTACATCAACCAAAATGATTCCTATTGTTTAGTTTACAATTTTCTGACTTTATTAACTTAAATTTCTATCTTTAATGATTTGTTAATCTATAGCTCTAGAAACCATTACTATTCCAGTCTACCCAGAATCAGGGACAGCACGGTAGTGCAGAGGTTAGCACAAGGTTTTACCATACAGGCGACCTAGGTTCAATTCCCACCACTGCCTGTAAGGAGAATGCACGTTCTCCTCGTAACTGCATGAGTTTCATCCAGATTCTCCAGTTTCCTCCCAAAGATGTACCTGTAAATCTTGTTAAGTATCCTGTGATTAGACTAGGGTTAAATCAGGGGCAGCGCAGCTTGATGGGTCACAAGGGACAACCACTCAGTGGCCACTATATTAGTGATACCTGTACATCTGATCATTGATGCAAATATCTAATCAGCCAATCATGTGGCAGAAATTCGATGCAAAAGCATGCAGACATGGTCAAGAAGTTCAGTTATTGTTCAGTGCAAACATCAGAATGGGGAAGAAATGTGATCCAAGTGACTTTGACTGTGGAATGATGGTTGGTGCTGGACAGGGTGGTCAGAAACTGCTGATGTCTTGGATTTTCATGCACAACAGTTTCTGGAGTTTACAGAGAATGGTGGGAGAAAAAAAATCCAGTGAGCGGCAGTTCTGTGAGTGAAAATGCCCTGTTAACAAGAGAGGTCAGAGGTGTATGACCAGACTGGTTCAATTTGACAGGAAGGTGACAGTAACAAAATAACCACAAGTTACAACAGTGGTGTGCAGAAGAGCATCTCTGAATGCACAACACATCAAACTTTGAAGTAGATGAACTACAGCAGTAGAAGACCACACTAGCACCTTGTAAAGTTACCACAGAGTGTACATCTATTAAAGGAATTCTAGTATATTGGCCATAACTATCCTGCTTGTTTCTTGTTCCCCAACATCCCTTCACTGTATCTTTACTTCAGAAAGCTAGTAAGAATTATTTCCCCGTATAATAAACAATTGACCAGATATTCCACGGTCACTTGATGAAACTGCTGAACTCGGTGCGCTCTGTTGTTGAAATCTATTCTGTTTCTGTTCTTGACTGAATGTCAATGCCATCTGCCTGTTACATATCTCTCACAATGCTGAGTAAATTCAAACTCAAGGAGGCAAAGGTCACATTATCACTAATGAATCTACTCCGTGAGGAAAAGTTCGGGGCTGACATTCAGCTGTCATCAAAATGCATCTGAAATGTATCTGTTTCACAAAAGAATTTTATTATTTATCTTAAGTGACATCCCTGTCTTCATATTCATCTCCGTGTGCCAGTAGGGAAGCCAGTCCAAGGCTTTGTAAGAGAAACGTTCCTTTCACTGGTGATGCTCTGAATCCACACCGCACACCAACAGAAGCTGAGACGGAACACACTGCTGCCAATAAGTTCCCCAGTGGCTGCTCTCAAAATGATGACTGTCTGCATTCAGTTACAGAGTGTGAGCACACAGAGATCTTCCCTCGCAAAAGGAACCAAAAACTAGAGGGCATAGGTTGAAGGGGAATGGAGGAAGATTTTAAGGAGGCAGTAGGGGATATTTTTCATGCAGAGGGTGGTGCATATGTGGAAGAAGCAGCAGAAAAAGTAATTGAGCCAGACACAAAAATATTTGCCACTCCTCCGAGTAAATGCTTTCCCCTCTGTCTGTTCTTATCCCTCTCCAAGGCTATGGCAAATGTCAGGGAGTTGTGGACACTCTATTCCATTGTAAACATGGTTTTTAGTAATTTCTTTGATAAGGCTCATTCAGAAATAGACGAGGTATTGGATTCAGACTCTGCAGATTCGTGCCATCCAGCATGTTTAGCCTGGAGGTCAGTAACCAATGGTGTTCATAAAAGAGGGATCTGGTGTGGAATTCCTGCTCTTTGTGATTTTTATAAATGACTTGGATGGGGATGGGGATGTGGAAGGGTGCATAAGATTGCAGATGGCATGAAGGTTGATGGAGTTGTGGATAGTGTGGAGGGTTGTTGTAGGTTGTAATAGGACTTGGCGGGATGCAGAGCTGGGCTAAGACATGGCAGATGGAGTTCTACCTGGAAAAATGTGAAGTGATTCACTTTTGCAGATCAGATTTAATGGCAGAATTCTCGGCAATGTGGGGAACAGAGGAAGCTTGGGGTCTATATCCATAGATCCATCAAACTTTCCCACAAACTAAGTGTATGGTGTGTTGGCTTTTGTTAGCCAGGGGATTGCTGTGAACTGCATGGTAATGTTGCAATTCTACAAAACTGTGGTTAAACCATACTTGGAATATTGTGTTCAATTCTTGTTGCCTCATATAGGAAAGATGCTGAAGTTTTAGAGAGAGTGCAGAAGAAATTTACCATGATGCATGTCTTGTGAGGATAGTTGACCGAGCCAGGAGTTTTCCCTTTGGATCACTCGAGGATGAGAAGTGATTTGACAGAGGTGTATAAGAAGCTGTATCACAGTCTGGTGTGGTTGCCCTTGAATGGAAAATCTTACAAAAAGTAGTGGATACATCCCAGTCCATCATGGGTAAAGCTCTCCCCACCATTGAGCACATCTACATGGAGCACTGTCACAGGAAAGCAGCATCCGTCATCAGGGACTCCCACCACCCAGGTCACTCTTCTCACTGCTGCCATCAGGAAGGTTGAGGTGTCTCAGGACAGACACCACAGGTTCAGGAACAGTTGCTGCCCTCAGCCAAGGGGGATAACTTCACTCAACCCATCACTGATCCATTCCAACAACCTAAGGACTCACTTTCAAGGACTCTCCATCTCATGTTCTTGATATTTATTGTTTGTTTGTTTGTTCGTTCGTTTGTCCGTCCATTTATTTATTTATTTATTTCCTTTTTTTTTCTCTCTTTTGTATTTGTATAGTTTCTTGTTTTTTACACACTGGTTGTCCACCCTGTTGGGTACAGTCTCATTAATTCTGTTATGGTTAATGGATTTACTGAGGATGCCCACAAGAAATGAATCTCAGAATTGTTTATGGTGATATATATGTACTTTGATAATAAATTTACCTTGAATTTTGAACTTTCATAAGATCATAAGAGGCACTGATAGAATGCCTTTTTCAGGGTGGATATAACTAATGCAAGAGGGTGTAATTTCAAGGTGATTGGAGGAAAGTACAGAGAGGATGTCAGAGGGAGCTTTCTTTTAAAGAGAGTGGTGAATGTCAGGAGTTGTGGTAGAGGCAGACACATTAAGGATATTTAAGATACTCTTAGATTGGCTAAATAGGCACAAGGATAATGGAAAAATGGAGGGCTGGGCTCTGTAGCAGGCGGGAGGTGGGGGGGTTGATTGATCTTGGAGTAGGTTAATATGTTGACTCAATGTCCTGAGCCAGAAGGTCTGTACTGTGCTGTAATGTTTTATGTTCTAACACCTCTCATTCTCCTCACAGAAACTGATTTTTTCTGATTTGTGTCAGTAGGGCATTAATACAGGAAAGTGGCACTGAGGTAATGAAAATCAGGCACAATTCTCTCGATTGAGGAGGTAAATGGAACACTCCAGCCTCCACTTCTTTAAGTTCTAATGAAGCTGGTGGAAAAATTCCAAAATGTCCTTTGTCATCTTCTCCTGAGGTTTTACGATGGCTAGCAAATAGCTCGAAGGTACATTACTGCCACCTTCTGAACTGGAATTGGGTCAGGATATCTACTTCCTATATCAAATTCCATTAAGAAGATCTGCATTATCTTTTTAAAGCAGTAATCCTGTAATCCTTTCTGCAAAATATTGTTAATGTTAGATGGTATTTTATTCTGTGATAACTTTCACGAGTCAGCTTACAGAGAGAAGGTGCAGCAGCTAATGGACTGGTGCAGAGGCAACAACCTCTCCCTGAATGTGAACAAAGCAAAATAGATGGTTTTTCACTTCAGGAGGGCATGGAGCGACCACTCCCTGGTGAACATCGACGGCTCTTTGGTAGAGATTGTTAAGAGCACCAAATTTCTCGGTGTTCACCTGGCGGAGAATCTCACCTGGCCCCTCAACACAAGCTCCATAGCAAAGAAAGCCCAGCAGCGTCTCTACTTTCTGCGAAGGCTGAGGAAAGTCCATCTCCCACCCCCCCATCCTCTTCACATTCTACAGGGGTTGTATTGAGAGTATCCTGAGCAGCTGCATCACTGCCTGGTTCAAAAATTTCACCATCTCAGATCGCAAGACACTGCAGCAGATAGTGAGGTCAGCTGAAAAGATCATCGGGGTCTCTCTTCCCACCATTACGGACATTTACACAACACGCTGCATCCACAAAGCAAACAGCATTATGAAGGACCCCACACACCCCTCATACAATCTCTTCTCCCTCCTGCCAACCGGGAAAAGGCACCGAAGCATCCGGGCTCTCACGATCAGACTATGTAGTATTTTCTTCCCCCAAGCTATCAGACTCCTCAATACCCAGAGCCTGGACTGACACCTTACAGCCCTATTGTCCTGTTCATTATTTATTGTAATGCCTGCACTGTTTTGTGCACTTTATGCAGTCCTGGGTAGGTCTGTAGTCTAGTGTAGTTTTTTTTTCTGTGTTGTTTTTTACATAGTTCAGTCTAGTTTTTGTACTGTGTCATGTAACACCATGGTCCTGAAAAATGTTGTCTTATTTTTACTATGTACTTACTGTACCAGCAGTTACGGTCGAAATGACAATAAGAGTGACTTGACTTGACTTGAACTTTAAAATCAACCATCCCCTCTCTTGATTATATCTTGGACACCTCACCAGCACATGCTCAGCTGTTTTTTTGTTGATTACAACACTCACACCTCACATTATTGTGTTTCTTTGTTAAAGACAATGTACTATTTAACCCTGTGTGCCCAAACCTCAACCTTGATATTATCACATCCTCCCTCCTGCTCTTTCCTGCATTCCTCCACCATCCCATTTCTTTCCCAATATTATAAAGATGTTTTCTTGTTCTCTCTTCATCCCACTGTTTTCCCCACATTTTTTAATTTCACTTTTAGTAATGTTTTTCATTTTTCCTTTACTGTGATTGATTTGAATGTCCATGTCTGCCCGACTACATGCCTCCTTTGTTAATTTATCCACTTGCTTATTCTCTCTAATACCAACATGTGCTGGAATCCACATAAAACATCTACAGAGTCCCATCATTTTAAGTCAAAGTAAGGTTTGTGTTATCTCACACATAAAGTCTGGTCTGAACTTTGAATGTAAATCCTTTAGACTCCTGATCATTGTGCTTGAATCAGATAATATAACAACCCTCACCCAAAATCTTCACATGGATCAAATGGCCTCTGCCTGAGTTGAATCATTTAATTATAAGCTGCTTGAGTTGGGTATACTTAAAGCAGATGTTAATAGGTACATGAGCTACTGCAGATGCTGGAAATCTAGAGCAATACACGCAATGGGACAGCTAAAATTTGTGATAATAATAGTGGATCAAATAAAATTTGTGATAACAATAGAGCAGTTGATATCATTTACTTGGACTTTCAGAAGGCTTTTGAGAAGCTACCTATAAGTAATTAATAATCAAATTACAGGAAGTAGGTATTTAGTGTAAGGTGTGCTAATCGGTGCAGAATTGGCTCAAAACCAGAAAGCAATGAGTCTTTGTGAGAAGGTCATTTTCACACCTGAAAGATGTTAAATGTGGGGTTCTGCAGGGATCAGTTTTGTGGCTGCGGCTGATTTAGATTTACACAAATGATTTGGATAAGCACACAACCAATAAACTAGTAAAGGTTGCCGATGACATAAAATTAGGGAGATGGGCTGATAACATCCAGACAGCAGACTCAATACAGTTAGATCGAAACAAAATCCAGATGTGGGCAGATGAAATTTAATGCAAGTAAACGTAAAGTATTATGTATAGGAAGTAAATCTATAGATATAAATAAACAATGGGGGTGTCTTGAGTAAAAAAGGACATTGTATGAGAAGCATTTGGGTGTTCTGGTAGACTCATTACTATCATCATCGAGACAATGTACAGAAGCAATTAGGAAGGCTAATAGAATGTTGGGCTATATAATGCACTCAGTGGAATCAAAAGACTTTGATTCTCCTTAAGCTGTATAATGAACTTGTGAGGCCACATCTCATTGTGTCCATGTTTTGTGAGGGATGTGAAGGCACTGGAGATAGTTCAGAGAAGGGTGACCAGACTCATTCGAGGTCTGCAGGATATGAGCTATTAAGAAAGACTGAAACAATTAAAGCTTTTTAGCATAAGAAGTAGACATAGAATGAGAGACATGTTGGATGTGTTCAAAATCATTAAGGATATGAGTAAAGTGGATGCCAGCTGCTACTTCAAAATTAATCCATCAATAAGGAAATTCCAGACTAACATCAGGAAGTTTTTCTTTACACAGTAAGTTGCGGACGCATGGAAAAAACCCCCTGACTGTGTAGTTGAGAGTAGTATCTCAGAGTCTTTCAAATCTAAACATGGTAGTTATTTCAGCACACTATGTGAATAGGAATTTGGCAAGATTTGTTGGACTGACTAGCATCCTTGTCAAAAACTCTCTAGTGTTCTAATGTGCTGGAGGAGCTCAGCAGGTCAGGGGGCATCTACAGATAGGAGTAAACAGTTGATGTTTCAAGTCAAGACCCTTTATCAGGTTTATAGGTTCTTGAATTGTAAGGGCATCAAAAGTTTCAAGGAGGCAGGAGAATGGAATTGAGAGGGATCATAAATCAGCCATGGTAGAAGTGAGGAGAGGATGGACAAAATGGCCTAATTCTGCTTCTATGTCTTATGGCCTTTTGAATCAGGAAATAAAGTAACTAATTCAAGCAAGATATTAAGCAGAACCCTGACAGGGTTCAATTGATTAAATCTGAGACTTGATTACTAGATCAGGTTTATAGTTGTTGTTCTTTAAAAACAGCTAAGTTACATTTTTTCTAAAGAGCAGTGTGATGTATTCTTAATCATGGATATGCTGTATCCATCTGGTCATATTGCATTGGAGCGTGCAGCAGTTACATTGTTCATCTTAGCATGGAAAATGCAATTTAAATCAGCAGCAAACACTTTAAGACGTGGCTTAGTAAAAAAAATCTCTGTATTGTTAGTGCTGCATCTATATTCAAAATCATGTAAGGTGGTTTCTAGCTGCTACTTCAAATTTAATCCATCAATGATGACGGGGGCCAAAGGTGGAGACGGGTTAAGGGGAGATTTCAGACTAACCTCAGGTAGTTGTCCTTTACAAGTTGTGGATGCATGGAACAAACCACTGGGTTGTGTAATTGAGAGTCGTACCTTAGAGACTTTCAAATCTAACTTTGGTAGTTATTTCAACATATTATGTGAATAAGAATTTAGCAAGCTTTGTTGGGCCAAATGGTTTGTTCTTGTCAAACTCTCTAGTGTTCTAATATCACCTTATTTGTGTTACATCTGCCAACCTATCTCAGCCAGACGTGGAATGTTTTAGGAGAGTTGCAATCTTACTTGGTTGACTGTGAAAATATTGAGTACTAAAGGCAATTGGACTGGTTCATAATTGTGTAACAACTAAAGAATTAAATACAGCTCTAGAGCATTTATAATTATTATCAAAGCACATATATGACACAGCTGAATTATTTCCAATCCCACTCCACAAAATACTGGCCATCACGAGCAAAGAATAGGTTAGACACCAAGGTCCTTGCTCAGGATCAGAATGAGGTATATTTTGTGAAATTTGTTCTCTTGTAAAAGCAATGTAGTGAAAGACATAAAAATGTAGTATATGTTAAAACTTTAAAAATAGATGAATAAAAGAGGAATAGTGAGACAGTGTCTGCAGGTTCATGGACTGTTCAGAAATCTGATGACAGACAGGAAGAAGCTGTTCCTAAATTGTTGAATGTGTGTCTTCAGGCTCCTGTACCTCCTCCATGATGGTGGTAGTAATGAGAAGAGGGCGTGTCCTGGGTGGTGGGAGTCCTTCTCAAGGCACCACCTTTTAAACATTTCTTCAATTGTGGGGAGGCATGTGCCCGTGATAGAGCTGGTTGTGCCTACAACCCCTTTCCACTCCTTTGATCTTGTATATTGGAGTCTCTGAACCAGTCAGAATACTCTCCATGGCACATCTGTGGAATTTTGCTGGAGTCTTTGTTGACATATCAAATCTCTTCAATGTGTGGCAGCTGCCATGCTTTGTTTGTGATTGCATCAATATGTTGGGCTCATCTACTATATGTGAAATATATTTCATTGCCAATTCGTCAGTTCATTCTCAACAGTTCATTGGAAATACCACTGCCTTTGAACAGAAAATCCAACAAGAAGTAGTGGATATGACCCAGTCCATCACAGGTAAAGCCTTCCCCACCACTGAGCACATCTAAATGGGGCTTTGTCACAGGAAAGCAGCGTCCATCATCAAAGCCTTCCCCACCACTCAGCCACTCAGGCCACGCCCTCTTCTTGCTGCTGCCATCAGGAAGAAGGAACAAGGGCCACAGGACTTGCACCGCCAGGTTTAGGTACAATCATTACCCCAACCCCCCCCCCCCCCCAACCATCAAGCTCTTGAACCAGAGAGAATAACTTCACTCAACTTCACTCACTCCATAACTGAACTGTTCCCACAACCTTGTAAGGACTGTTTATCTAATTTTCTCAATATTTATTGCTTATTTATTTATTTGTTTGTTTTTGTATTTGCAGTTTGTTGTCTTTTACACACTAATTGTCCACCTTGTTGGCGCGGTCTTTCATTGATTTTATTATAGTTATTGGACTAATTGAGCATGCCCACAAGAAATGAATTGTGTATGGTGTCATATATGTACTTTGATGGTAAATTTACTTTGTATTTTCATTTTTCTACTCTGAGCTGAAGGATACATTGCAAATTTTCTAGTGATTGTGATGCACCGTAATGCTGAGTAGTTTCAGCGACACCGCACTGATGACCCAGCGCTTTTTCAAGTTGTCCACCTGATACTTCGCCATTGTATCTATTCTTTTCATGGATGGCGTGGCAGGTGGCTCTGTCAATCACCAGATAGATTACCAAGTGCTAATTCGGCAATGGTGCTTTAGTCACAAGCCCTGTCATCACCTTGGTCTTGGCCAATATTTTCAGAGTCTGCAGCTGCTACCCATTTTAGTATCATGGTACATCTGATCACACATTCAACATCCATGATTTACCCTGATTCAGGCAGCACTCAATTCCCAAAGGTCACTGCTCTTAGGTTTACAAATACAGATCCAAACATCACAATTCAGTGTCACTATTTGACAGCAGAGCAATACATTTAATTTACGTAACAGAATACTTCTCACATCTGGGCCTTATGTCCACTGAGACATCTCTCATTCTTTGTGTTATCTTATCTTCTTCTTAGGGATCAAGGATGACTTCCCCACCACTGAGCACATCTAAATGGGGCTTTGTCACAGGAAAGCAGCGTCTGCAGGTTCTGAAGTGACTGGTGAATCTGGGACAGGATCCCTAGATGCTGCCGCTGCTCAGACAGGGAGTATGGAAGATAGGTGGCTGGGATTTTGGAACACTCCAACACTGCTTACACCTGGCTTCCACGTGCTCCCATGAGCTTAAATCTCTCAGCACCTCTCCAATTGCTTCTTTACCTGTTTGGGTGGTCTTGCACCTTATGACATATTTGGGTAGAATCAGACTATACAGCCCATCGGGTCTAGTCCACGCAGAGTACTGGAAAGGTACGTTCCTGTCAGAAGGGAGGATGGGTATGGATAGATAAGACAACATTGGATGTCTAGAGATGTGAATTTAGTCAAGAAGAAAAAGGAAAAGTGTGTAAAGCTTCAGCATCAAATGAAGCACTTCAGGATTATAAGGAAGCCAGAAGAGAATTAAAGAAGGGAATTGGAAAAGCCAGGAGGGGCCATGATAAGTCCTTGGCAAGTAGGATTAAGGTGAATCCAAAGGCATTTTATACATACATCAAGAGCAAGAGATAACTAGGGAGAGGGTGGGACCACTCAGGGATAAAGAAGGGAGCATTTGCTTGGATATGGAGAATGTGGGTGAGCTACTTAATGAGTTCTTTGCTTCAGTATTCTCCAAGGAAAAGGATATGGAGGACTAGGAGATCAGTGCTCAGTGTATAAATACATTAGGGCATTTAGAGATCAAGGAGGAGTAGGTGTTGGGCCTCCTAATGACTATTAAGGTCCATAAGTCCACAGGGCCTAGTGGGATTTACTCCAGGTTATTGAAGGAAGCAAGAGACCATATTGCTGGGGCCTTGACCAGTATCTTCATCTCCTCTCTAGGCACAGGTGGAGTCCCGGAGGATGGGTGAGTCGCTAATGTTGTACTTCTATTTAAGAAGGGTACAAGGAAGAATCCTCGAAACTATAGACTGGTGACTCTTACATCAATTGTGGGGAAACTACTGGAGAAAATTCTTAGGGATAGGATATACAAGCATTTGGAAATGCATAACCTGATTAGGGAGAGCCAGCAGGGCTTTGTGCAGGGCAGGTCTTGACTGAGACTTTTAACAAGGTGCTGAGAGAGATTAATGAAGGTAAGGCAATGGATGTTGTCTGCCTGGATTTTACTAAGGCATTTGACAAAGTCCTTCATGAAAGGCTAATCCAGAAGATTAGGATGCATATGATCTGTGGCAAATTGGCTGTTTTGATTCAGAACTGGCTTGTGCATCGCAGACAGAGGTAGAATGGGCTTATTCAAGCTGGAGGTCTATAGCCACTGAATTTCCTCAGTGATCTGTGCTGGAACCTCTGCTGTTGTGATGTATTTAAATGACCTGGATAAAAATGTAAATGGGTGGGTTAGAGAGTTTTCAGATGATACCCAGATTGTGGAGTTGTGGATAGTGAAGACTGGCAAAGAATACAGTGTGATATACCACAGTTGCAGATATGGGCAGAGAAATGGCAGATGGAGTTTAACACAAATGTGAGGTGTTACTCCTTGGAAGGGCAAATGCAAGGAGACAGAACACTGTTAAGGACAAGACTGTTAAGGACAGTGTTGCTGAGCAGAGAGATCTTGGGGTACAAATTCATTGCTCCTTGAAAGTGGCTACACAGGTCAATAGGATGGTTATGGAATGCTTGCTTTTATTAGTCGAGGCACTGAGTTCAAAAATAAACTTTATAAAACTCTGATTAGGCTAAATCTGGCTTATTGCACACAGTTCTGGTCACCCCACTATAGAAAGTGATGTTGAGGCTTTGGAGAGGGTGCAGAAGAGGTTCACCAGGATGCTGCCTGGTTTAGAGGGCATGTGCTGTCATGAGCGGTTGGGTAAACTTGGGCTGTTTTCTTTTGAGTAGCAGAGGCTAAGGGGAGATCTGATAGAGGCTTACAAGATTATGAGAGGCATAGATAAAGTAAACAAAGAGTTTCAAAGAGGAACAAAGACGTTCCCAGGGTTGAAATGTCCAATACCAGAGGCGTGCATTGAAAGTGAGAGGGGGTAGGTTCAAAGGGGATGTGAGGGGTGTTTTTACTCAGAGAATGCCTGGTATGGTGATAGAGGCAATTACATTACAGGCTTTTAAGAGACATTTAGATAGGTACATGGATATGAGGGATATGGACATTGTGTAGGTAGGACGGATTAGATTGGGAGGGGTGGTTGATTTAGTTTTTAGCTTGTTCAACACAACATTGTGAGCTGAGGGCCCTGCTCCAGTGCTGTACGGTTCTATTTTCTATGTTCTATTCCATCATGGCTAAATTGTCATCCCTCTCAACCTCACTCTCCAGTCTTCTCTACAAAATCTTTGACACCCTTTTTAATCAAGCTCTACTTTACCCTAGGAATTCCAAGAAAGTGTGAGGATGTTGTACTTTCTCAAAGTCAATCTAAAAAATGCTAGTCATGAAGTAGGTTGAAGTAGAATATTTGCTTTGAGAGTCTGGTGTAGGCATGTAGATGACCTGGTGTTGGTTTATCATTGTCACATGTACCAAGATAGAGTGATATGCTTGTCTTGCATTTTCTTCATGCAGATTGCAGTGTATTGAGGGAGAACAAGGTAAAGCAACAATGCAGAACAAAGTGTAAAAGCTACAGGGCAAGTGCAGTGAAGATAAAGAATAAAGTGCCAAGTCACCACAAGGTAGGTTGTAAGGTCAAGGGCTCATTTCATCAAACAAGAGTCTGAAACAGCAGGATAGAAGCTGTCCTTGAATCTGGTGGTACATGCTTTCGGGGTTTTATACATTCTGCCCAATGGGAAGAGATGAGAAGACAGAATGTATTTGGGAGTGAGGTATTTGATTTCAGAGACCCAGCCACTGAAGCAGGTTAAAATTATCAGAGCCTTGATGAAGAACAACCATTTACTGACATTTAAATAATACAGCTACCTACAGACATACTGAAAATGGACTGCATACACATATACACATAAATTTAAAACAAACGATGTTCCTTTGGTGAAGAGTTCTGTTGTCAAAATGACTAAATATTCTTAACATATATATAAGCAATTCCAATAATCACCTCTTCAAGTGGGTCAGATAGATTTGATATCTTCATCTATTGTATGGTTGCATGAACATACATAGTTCCATAACTTTGTAATACCTGCCTAGGATCACCATTTTCTTGGTTGTTGTTGCATCACTGTCACTGGGTCAAAATCCTGGAACTCTGTCCTTTGCAGCCTTACCAATAGATCCACACCTTAAGGACTGCTGCAGTTCAAGAGGGCAGGTTACCATTACCTTCACAAGGTCAATGAGGGAAGCTGTCTCAGCCTGTGAAGCCCATCTCCCTTGAAGGAGTATACTGTATGTAAAAGAGGTTCTATCCTTTCTTCCTGTTCTTACACTACACTTTTCCTTTTCAATTGTTTCTACTATCTTGCCACGCTAGTCTGGAACACATTGAAAATCCTGTTGTTTACACATTACCTCGGGCCCAGATCATGGGTGAACCTAATAAGCCTTATGCTTTATTTGTAATTTTTATGGACCAAGTTCTCCCAGTATGAAGTACTGATCACATATATCACAGCCTCAGGATAGAGGGGCGCCCTTTCAAAACAGAGATGCCGAGAAATTTCTTTAGAGAAAGGCTAGTGAATTTGTAGAATTTGTTGCCATGTGCAGCTGTGGAGGCCAGGTCATTGGGTGTACTTAAGACAGGGATTGATAGGTTCCTGATTGGACATGGCATCAAAGATTATGGGGAGAAGGCCGGGAACTGGGGTTGAGGAGGAGAAAACAAAAAGGATCAGCAAAGCAGACTCGATGGGCCAGATGGCCTAATTCTACTCCTATGCCTTCTGGTCTTATGACAGGGCATTCTGCCCAACAAACCTCACACATCCATTCCTGCCATCCTCATCATTCACCAGCTCCATGTTGGGTGTCTGAATATTTCTCAGCTAAGTGGTAGCATTTTTTTCTCAATGCCAAACACCTGTGCGATCCTTTGGTTTTGGTACAAGGACTAATATTCCAATTGAGCTAACAACAAACATCCTTTACTGAAGGAAACCATTTTGAACTGAACAACAGTCTCCATTACACAAACATATTAAGCTCTCTCATAGCTGAAACCATGATGTTATTAAATGGCTTGAGCAAATAACATTGCATACACATGCTGTTTAGTTTCATTGGTCCCTAGAGAACCCTTCCAGTGCCTGACCTATTGCCATCCAGTGATATGTACTGTGATTTCTGAACACGGGAAAAGGGCTTCGTCTGCTGTTGCTGCTGTTTCTACTGTTCTGTGTTATGTTGAACATTGTAGGCATGCTATGTCGGTATTGGTAATTAACATAATCAATACTATTCACTGACCATGTGTTAACGATATCCAATTTGTCCTTGTATTGCTTATGTCCGCTGCCTCTGAGATTGTCTATCAAATTTTTAGTTTAAACTGCAAGTTGTTAATAAATTTAGATCATTCGTCGTGTTGTTTCACACTAAGTCAGTATTATTTCGTATTTATCATTTGCTTTTCTTTTTGTATTTGCACAGTTTGTCATCTTTTGTACACTGGTTGCTTGTCAGTCTGTGTTTGTGTGTAGTTTTCCATTGTCTGTCTTCGTATCTGGGTACATATGCTCAGCTGCCACTTTATTAGGAACACCTTGCATCTGCTCGTTAATGCAAATATCTAATCTATCAATCATATGGCAGCAACTCAATACATAAAAGTAAAAAGACATGGTCAAGAGATTCAGTTGTTATTCATACCAACCATCAAAATGAGGAAGAAATGTGATCTAAGTCACTTTAACTGTAGAATGATTGTTGGTGCCAGACAGGGTTATTTGAGTATCTAGAAACTGCTGATCTCCTGGGATTTTCAAGAAGAACAGTCTCCAGAGAAAATGGTGTGAAAAACAAAAAAAAATGAAGTGAATGTCATGGTCTGGTCCATAAAGTCCGCGTTCTGGTTCACGGTCCGGTCCGTGGACTCCGGACTCCAGGTCTTCTGGCTGTCCGTTGTTTCAGTTGGGCTTAATCACAGGCACCTGATTCTCATATTGGGGCTGGAATATAAGTGGCCCTGAGTTTGAGAGTGGTTGCTGGTTTGTCTCGTTGGTATCCTGTCCTTGCTGTTACCCTATGGTGGGATCTGTCCCTTCCTGTCCTTGCCTCTGTTGGGTAAGTCAGGCCATCTTTGCTGTTACCCTGAGGCTGGACTTTTCCCTTCCTTCCCTCTGAAGCCTGGCCCGAAGCCCAGCTGTCGACCCGCGCCTGAAGCCTTGTTGGCAACCTCACCTGCGTCCTCGCCTATATCGCCATCAAGTTCAGCCACCGGAGTGAGACTGAGCCTTGCCACGCCAACAGAAGGAACTATCTATCATTGAGCTTGAAACTGTCTCTTTGTGTCCCTGTGTTTAGTGTCCGTGTTATGAGTCCTGGCCCTACGTCCTGTTCCCAAGGAGGGGTCCCAGCTCTGAGTTCTGTGTTCCTGTGCTCCAGTCCAAGGCTCCAAGGTGGTTCCAGTCCATGTCCAGGTTCCTAGATCCTCGTCGAGGTTCCACTTTCCTATTCTAGTCCTAGTCCATGCCCCATCTCCTAGTCTTGTCCAGGGCCTGTGTCTTGTCCAGTGTCATTTCTTCCCCACTTCCCTTGCTTTCTTGATACACCTAGCCCTCTCCCTAGTACTTTAGTGTTTGTGTCTTGCATTTGGGTCCGTTACCAACGCCCACCTTATGACAATGAATGGTAGTTATGTAGGTGATAAAAAACCTTGTTAATGAGAGATATCAGAAGAGAGTGGCCAGATTGATTGAAGCTGACAGGAGGATGACAGTAACAAGTGTTTCAACAGTGGTGAGCAGAGAGCATTTCTGAATGTACAACATGTCATATCTCAAAGTGGGTAGGCTACAGCAGCAGAAGACCATGAACATACATAAATACACTCAGTGGCCACTTTATTATGCACAGGAGTACTTTGATAATACATACTTTCTGAACTTTGAAGTTGAATGGAGTACTTGTTAACTAATGCTTTGAAGTACATCACTTGGGAACACGAAGGCTTCACACAAGGTCAATCCCAGTTGCTTTGAATGGTGCTGCTTTTTTCTTCCTAATCCTTTTCAAGTGGCCATTTAACTGGTTGGTAGAATCTAATTTAAGGTTTTATAAATAGGAAACAATTAAATAAAAATAGATGGGGGCATTACATTGAAGAATAAAAGCATATTCAATAGTAAAGGTTGTATGAGCCTTATTGAAATCAATACTCTGATTAAAAATACAACTCTAGTCATTACATGGATTTATACGACCTCTAAATCTGTGCAGGCAGACCTACACTGCTTAACTCTGAACTTTGATCTACCACCTCAGCTATGCAGTTATGTGTTCATCCTCAAAGAGACAATTTGTTGATGGATGGAACTGTTCACAATTAGTTCACAACAGAAACTTGTACCTGCGCATTCTCAGTTGGAGTTTCAATTGGTCTCAACAAAGCTGTAAGATGGGTTGAATTGTCACATTAGTTTTTACTTTTAAGCACCAAAAGCCCTGAACCTTTCTCTTTTGAATTCACTTCTCATCAGCCTTCATTATATCATTTCCAACTTACATTTCTCATTTCCATTCACATCTACATATGTGCCATCTGAAAATTGATTGGCAGTAATTCAAGTTTGCATGACTTGCCTGCACATTAGCTTTAGTTGTCACATCTACATCAAAACATTGAAACATATGGTGAAATGCAACAGCCACCTCAAGCTGAAGATGTGGGCCCTTTGGTCCAATGATGTCCAAAATGTCCAGATGGCAAACACTGAACTGGGTGGCAACAGTGATCACTAGATTAGAGGATGTGTTCCAAAACAAACCGTCTGGGACCGACAGTGTTATGATTTCTGTGACAATTCAATGTAATTCTATCTGTGTTCACAATCTTAACCTGCTTGCTGCATTGCACATGAACAACAGTTGCCCAAAAGTAATGTCATTGTTCCTTTATTTAACTGTTGACATTTACAAACAACATAAGCTACGAAACCTGACCCTGTGTATTGTCTGTAATAGCTCACCATGTTGGCAATGCTGGGGAATGGCAATTATGCTGCATCTATTATAACTGTCTATTTGGCAGGACAGGACAAAATGAATCTGTAAGCTTCTCTGGTTATATGGCCTCGTTCTGCTTGTTTGCTGGTGTTATCACGAACAGTGAGAGGTCAGGAAACATACCTGGCCGTAAATGATAAGCAGAAATAAAATAACTGCAGATACCAAAAATCTGAAATAAAAACAAGAGCGTGCAGAGAATTCTTAGACAGTCAGACAGCATCTGTGGAGAATGGAACAGAGCTGGTATTTCACTTCATCAACACTTCATCAGAACTGAGAAAGTAGGAGTCTTTTAAATTGCAGAGAGGTGGAAAGACTGAGAGATGTCTGCAACAGATTCAAGCATAGCTGTCGCTGCATGTTTTTCATGATGGGTAAATGAGTAATAAGAGAGAAACAGAAATGCAACCTGGAACTGAGGAAAAAAAGGGCAGAGAGGTTTGAAACACAAAATGTTTGGAGATAACCACCAGATCAGGCACCATCTGAGGAATGAGAGAAACCAAACTATTGTCACGGACAGACCTTGCAACAGATCTGGCTAAACCAAGATAAAAAATGTCAACAGCGCTCAGCAGGTCAGACAAGAGAATTAGAATTAACCTTTCAGCTGGGAGAAAATAAAACTCAGAACGCAATTAATTACTCCAATCAGTTTTCTACCTCTGAAACACTCCTGAGCTCCATAAAACCCTGTTAGACCACAAATGGAAAATTGTGGTCAGTTCTGATCTCTTTATACAAAGCATAAAGAAGCTTTGGAGAGAGTGAAGAGGGAATTTACAAGGCTTCTGTCTGGATTGCAGAATGTATAGGTTGGGTGAGTCAGGGCTTTACTCTTTTGAATGCAGGAAGATGATACAAGGCATAGATCAAGTGGACAGGTTGAAAATGGCTAATATGAGGGGCCATCATTTTAAGGGGGTTGGAGGAAAGTAAGAGGGGATGTCAGAGGTATGCTTTTTACATAGAGAGTGGTGAGTAGTGGGATGGTGTTAGAGGCAGCTACATTAGGGACATTTAAGGGGCTCTTAGATAAGCACATAGCTGAGAGAAAAATGGAGGGCCATGTGGGAGAGAAGGGTTAGATATGCCTTCAAGTAGGTTAAAAGACTGAAGGGCCTGTACTGTGCTGTGATGTTCCATGTTCTACGCACATTCAGCTAGGTGCCAAATGCTGTGATGTAAGTAGACACTCTACTCAGAGATGATTAAATACAGTATTTATCATATGTGAATCAGAAATATTATGTGCATCTCTACGCTGAACTGGTACCAGCCAAATGCTGGCATTAAATTGGAGAGCAAATATAAAATTAACAGGATAATTTTTTTAGACCATCTTTCAAGGTATTAGGCCTTTATGGTGTACATGGTAGGGTTCTAAAAACCTGCACCAACCATCTGGTGGGAGTGTTCAAGGACATTTTCAAAATCTCACTGCTGCAGTCGGAAGTTCCCACCTGCTTCAAAAGAGTGACAATTATACCAGTACCCAAGGAGAACAAGGTGAAATCCCTCAACGACCATCGCCCTGTGGCACTCACATCTACTGTGATGAAGTGCTTTGAGAGGTTGATCATGGCCAGAATCAACTCCTGCCTCAGCAAGGACCTGGAGCTGATGCAATTTGCCTATCATCACAATAGGTCTACAGCAGATACAGTCTCAATGGCTCTCCACTTGTCCTTGGATTACCTGGACAATAGTAATACCTACATCAGGCAGCTGTTTATTGACTACAGCTCAGCATTCAACACCATCATATCCTCAAGTCTAATCAACAAAATCAAAAACTTGGGCTTCTGTACCTTCCTCTGCAACTGGATCCTTGACTTCCTCATTGGGAGATCACAGTCTGTGCGGATCGGAAATAGCATCTCTTCCTTGCTGACAATCAACACTGACAAGGATGCATACTTAGTCCACTGCTCTACGCTCTCTACACCCACAATTGTGTTGCAAGGCACAGTTCAAATTCCATCGCTAAATCTGCTGATGACACATCTAATGTTGGCAGAGATTCAGATGGTGGTGAGATAGATCAGCTGGTTGAGTGGTGTCACAGCAATAACTTTGTACTCAATGTCAGTAAGACCAAGGAATTGATTGTGGACTTCAGGAAGGGGAAGTCGGGGAACACACACCAGTTGTCATTGGGCGATCAGAAGTGGTAAGGGTGAACAGTTTCAAGTTCTGGGTATCCACATCTCTGAGAATCTATCGTGGGCCCAACATATCGATGCAATTACATAGAAGGTACGATAGCAGCTATATTTCATTAGAAGTCTGAAGAGACTTGGTATGTCACTAAAGACACTTGCAAATTTCCATAGATCTACCATGGAGAGCATTCTTACTGGTTGCTTCATCATCTGGTAGGGAGGGGCCACTGCACAGGATAGGAAAAAACTGCATAAGGTCAGCCAACTCCATCATTGGAACTTGTCTGCCCAGCATCCAGGACACCTTCAAACGGTAATGCCTCCAAAAGGGACCAGCGTCCATCATTAAGGACATCCATCTCTCAAGCCATGCCTTCTCCTCATTGCCCCCATCGAGGAGGAGATACAGGAGTCTGAAGACACACACTCAACATTTCAGGAACAGCACCGTCACCTCTGCCATCTGATTTCTGAATGAACATTGAACCCATGAATACTACCTCACTACTTTTTTTAGTTTCTTTTTGCACTATTAATTTAATTTCTTTTTTATATATACTTTTTTAACTTATAGTTTTCATTATGTATTGCAATGAACTACTGCTGCAAAACAAATTTCATGGCAAATGATAATGGTTTTAATTAAATCTGTTCTGATTTTATCTTATTAAGCTCAGCAGGGGTCAGCATCTAATAATATCAGACTCCTCGGGAACAAGAATTGCATTATTTGGTTGGGCTTTGCTGAACCATTGTTTGTTATCCACAGGAACGAATGGTATACCCACAGAATCTTTCTATTGGAAAGCTAGCAAAATGACTGGGTAACTTAACACTTCTTTAGGTGTGTTAAATCCCAAGAAGATTTGATCTTGAACAACAGCAAAATTCTACAGGTGCCTTAAGAATATAATCTCCCTTTAGGGAACAACTTTTAAATTGACTTAATGAACCGCAGATTTCATGATCTTCTGAAGGATATGATGAACTTCTCTCAAGCAAGAAGATGCCACATCTTTAAGTGGACAAAGTTTCATTACCAAGGGCAGAAACTAGGCATGAGGAAGGGGGGGGGGGGGCTGACTCCAAACCAGGCTGAAGTGCAGAGGGATGAGGCCCCTGTCCTTTCCCCAGCATCTTGTTAGCAAATGTGCAGTTGCTGGAGAATAAAATTGAGGAATAAGGGCAAGATTGCTGTATTGAAGTGTCCTGTGTTTTACCAAGACATGGCTTGCCCAGTTTCGGCAATCAAACCTGAAGGTTTCTCGATTGACAGGATGGACTAAACTGCCGATTTGGAAAAGGTAAAGGTGGAGGAGTGTGTTTCATGATAAATTCTTGGTGGTGCTCTGATATGGCGTTTTTGTGATACTCTTGTTCTGACCTTGAGCATCCAACAATCAAATGCCCAACAATCTATTTACCAAGAAATTTCTCCTCCATAACCCTGACGGCTGTTTACATACCAGCATTGGCCAACTGTAATCAGGCACTTGAGTTACTGCGTGATGTCGTTACCAATCAAGCAACAGTCCACCCGGAATGCATTTCAAATCAGAGTCAGGGATTTCAATCAGCTTTGTTAGAAGAAAACCTTGCGCAATTACCATCAGCATATGACCTGTAGCACCAAAAGTCCCACCACACTAGACCACTGTGATACTAATGCTTACCATTCCATGCCAAGACTGCACTTTGGGAAACTGGATCACTTGGCTGTCCTTCTCCTACCTGCTAAAGAGCAAAGCTCCAGAGGTTAAGACAACAAAGAGGTGGTTGCGGGAGGCAGAAAAGCAGCTATGGGATTGATTGAAATCAGTGGACTGGGCCATGTTCACAGACACATTTGTGGATCTGAATGAATAACCACTGTTGTCAAGAACGAGTGTGTCCCCTGTTACGTATTCAGGCAACAATAAATATATGAGTTCGGCAAGGGTTTTTATAACAAACAACACGTTTATTAAACACTGAAAACAAACCCCCCAAAAGTAAACAAACACTAACGTAACTGGAAATCAGCTGCTGTGCGGCAGCTTAAACAGTTCTTAAAGCGATGCAGCTCAAACAGTTCTTAAAGCGATGTTGCAAAAACAGTTCTTTGCAGTTCTTTAAAGTAGTATTGCCAAAAGTTTGAAATGCTCACAGTCCATTTAAGGGAGAGACTTTTTATGACGATTTAAATTCTCTTTCACATCGTTTTGCTTCGATCCCCGACGTCGAACTTTTCCCACGAAGAATTTACGAAACGAAACGGCTTAAAGGTACTGACCTTTCCTTTATCACACTGTCCTCAATTTTCTGCTATCCCACAGAGATTAACACGAGAACAGTCAATGAATTGCTTCCAAATAAGGATTAAACAAGGTCGAACCCGTTTCACCGTCGAAATTGATTCTCCTCGATCTTTAACTCCCGAACTCTGATCTTCACTCTCCACTGAATCTCAACCAGCAGTATTGTAAAGAAACTGCTGGCAATGACCTTTTAAACTTTAGGTATTAGATAAAAACTTCATCCTTCAACTAAACTGCGTCATCACATTAAATCACGCAGTGGCATGAAGTCAACATGGCAAATCCAGCCACGAACTGCCCCTCCTCACAGGGTGGGGTCTTCCTTTTATAACCTGTAAAAAAAATCTGTCACATGATCTCTACTGGCGGGAAAATAACGTCACTCCACCATCACAAGACCATTACCAGTATAGCTTCAACCCCAGTCACGTGACAAGGGTACCACTATCATGTCACGAGTACGTAACACCCCACAAAATCATTCAGAGTCTCCCCAACCAGCAACCCTTGATGAACCATGAGATCCCCAATCTGCAGAGAGCCAGATCAGAGGCATTCAAGTCTGGTACCAAGGAGGTTACAAGAGGTCCAGGTACAATCTCCAGATAGCCATCTCATGGGCAAAGTGGAAATTCTAGATGAAACTTGAATCAATGAAGGACATTCGGCAGCTGTGGCATGGCCTGAATATTATCACCTCTTACAAAGTGGAATCAAGTGACGTAGGTGACAACAGGGCTTCACTTCCAGATGAGCTCAATGTTTTCTATGCTCACACGAACTCCCATTGCCTCAATGATCCTGTGATTTCAGTTTCTGAGGCTGACGTGAAAGCATCCTTCAGGAAGCTGAACCCACAGAAAGAATCCAGCCCAGATTGGGTACTTGGCCTAGTACAAAAGACATCTGCTGATCAACCATCTGGAGTATTCACTGAGATCTTTAACCTCTCACTTTGGCAGCCTGAGATACTCGCCTGCTCTAAGCAGGTTTCAATTCTACTGGAGCCTAAGAGGAACACAGCAGCCAGCCTCAATGACTATCGTCCAGTAGCCCTTACATCCACAGTGATGAAGTGTTTTGAGAGGTTGTTGATGAAGCATATCAACTCCTGCCTGGGAAGCAACTTGCATCAGCTCCAATTTGCCTACCGGCACAACAGGTCATCTTGGACACTGGTATGATCATTGCCCTTTTGAAGTATGTGGGAACTTCCAAATGTAGCAATGAGAGATTGAAAATGTCTTTGAACACAGCTGTCAGTTGGTTGGCAGAGATTTTCAGAGTCCTACCATTTACCCCATTGGAGCTTGTCACCTTGTGAGAGTTCACCCCCTGAAAGGCAGCCTGACGATGGCCTCCAAGACAGAAAGCACAGGATCACCATGTAATGCAGGGATCTTCACAGCTGTAGTTTTATTCTCCCTTTCAAAACCTGCATAGAAGTGTTGAGCCTCATCTAGTGGTGAAACATCACTGCCATTCACAATGTTAGGTTCCACTTTGTAGGAAGTAATGGCCTGCAAATCATGCCAGAGTTGATGTGCATCCGATTCTGCCTCTCACCTCATTCAGAATTGTTCCCTTGCTCTTGAGATAGCCCTCTGTGAGTCATACCTGGCCTTCTTGTATAGGACTGGATCACCAGACGTGAGTGCCATAGATCCAGCTTCAGCAGACTGGGGGCCTCCTGGTTCATCCACCTTTTTTGATTTGGGGACATTCAGTAAGTTCTCAAAGGCACACAATCATCCACACAGGTTTTAATGAAAGTGACAGGTGTGGTATACTCATCTAGATTCGAAGATGAATCCCTGAATACAGTCCAGTCCATCAGCTCAAAGCATTCCCGTAAGTGCTCCTGCGCTTCCCTTGTCCATACCTTCTTGGTCCTCACTATTAGTGCTGTGGTCTTCTGACTCAGCTTAAACTTTGGGAGTAGAAGTACAGTCGGGTGATCAGACCTTCCAAACTGTGAGTGTGGGTGGCACAGTAAGCGTACTTGATGGTTCAGTGTCTTTGCTCCTCTGGTTCCACAAGTGAAATGTTGGTAATAATTATCTAAAGACTTTTTCAAGCCATCTTATGGGTGAAGTGGAAATTCCAGACCAAATATGAATCAACCAGGGATGCTCCACAGCTGTTGCAGGGATTGGGTGCTATCACTTCCTACAAAGTTAAATCAAGTGACAAGGGTGACAGCAGGGCTTCACTTCCAGATGTGCTCGATGCCTTCTAGGCTTGCTTTGACCATGGCAAACCCCCAATGACCCTATCAACTCAGTCTCTGAAGCTGATGTGAAGGTTGCCTTCAGGAAGATGAATGCACAAAATGCATCTAGCCAAGTACTAAAGTCCTGTGCTGACCAACTGGCTGGTGTGTTCACTGAGATCTTTAACCTCTCATTTCAGCAGCTTGTGGTATCCACCTGCTTTAAGCAATCTCCAATTATACTGGTACCACAATGACTATCCTCCAGTTGCACTTATATCCACAGTAATGGAGTACTTTGAGAGTCTGGTGATGAAACACATCAGCTCCTGCCTGAGAGATGACTTGGGTCCACTCCAATTTGCCTATCAGGGCAACGGGTCCACAGCAGATACCATCTCATTGACTCTTCACACAACCCTGGAACATCTGGACAGCAATATCATCATCCCCTCAAAACTAATTAATAAGCTCCAAGACCTGGGCCTCAATACTTCCTTGTGTAATTGGATCCTGGCGAACCCCATTCAGATCAGATTGGCAACAACATCTCCACAATCTCCATCAGCACAGGTGCATCACAAGTCTGTGTGCTTAGCCCCCTGCTAGGCTCACTTTACTCTTGTGACTGTGTCGTTAAACACAGCTCCAATGCCATATTCAACTTTGCTGATGACACCACTGTCGTATCGAATCAAAAATTGTGATGAATCAGAAAACAGGATAGAGATTGAAAATCGGCTGAGTGGAGAGATAACAACTATCTCTTACTCAATGTCAGCAAGACCAAGGAACTGATTATAGACTTCAGGAGAATGGAACCAGAGGTCCATGAGCCAGTCCTCATCAGGAGATCAGAGGTGGAGAGAGTTAGCTTTGTTACAAAGGACTTATCCTGGGCTCAGAACATAAGTACAACTGTGAAGAAAGCACGGCAGCACCTTTACTTCCTGAGGAGTCAGCAGAGATTTGGTATGGCATCTAAAACTTTGACAAACTTCGATAGATGTGTATTGGAGAGTATATTGACTGGCTGTACCACAGCCTGGTATGGAAACACTAATGCTTTTGAATGGAAAATTCTACAAAAGGTCAAAGTAGATTCAGCCCAGTACATCACGGGTAAAATCCTCCCAACCACTGAGGACATCTGCATGAAACACTGTCATAGGAAAGCAGCATCCATCATCAGAGATCCCCACTACCCATGCCATGCTCTCTTCTCGCTGCTGCCATCAGGTAAAAGTTAGAAGAGCCTCAGGACTCACACTGTCAGGTTCAGAATCAGATTTATTATCACCAGCATGTGTTGTGAAATTTGTTAACTTAGCAGCAGCAGCAGTTCAATGCAAGCATGATAATATAGAAGGAAGAAATAAATCGACCAATCAGTCAATTCCAGTGTGTCTATATATCTATATCTATCTATCTATCTATATACACACATACAGAATAGATTAAAAATAATGCAAAAGCAGAATAAGATCTATTTTAAAAAGTGAAATATTGTTCCATTTAGGAATCATATGGCAGAGGGGAAGAAGCTGTTTGTGAATCGCTGAGTTCAAGAAAAGTTACTACCCTTAGCCATCTGGCTCTTGATTAAAAGAAGATAGAGACATTCACTTGCCCCAACATTGAAATGTTCCCATAGCCAATGATCTCACTTTAAGGACTCTACCTCATTATCTCATTTTCTTGTTATTTATTGCTATGTATTTGTATTTGTATATGCTTAGCTTGTAATCTTCTACACTTGATCTTTGAGTATACCCACAAGAAAATGAATCTGAGGGTTGAATATGGTGACATGTATGTACTAGGATAAAAAATGAACTTTCATGCTGGCCTGGTTAAAATGCCCCGAAGGTATCAGGGTGTGCTGTTTCATCACTCAGTTTGTCTAGAGCCTGTTGTCTAGACATTGGCCTGAGGTGGATGTACACTGGTACCAAAATAATGGCTAAAATCTCCCACGGCAGATAAAATGGATGAGACTTGATCATGAGATGTTCCAAGTTGGATGAACAGGAGTGGGACAGCACCACCATGTTTGTACACCAAAAGAAGTCGATCATAAGGTGTACTCCACCCCCTCTGTCTTTGAAAGACTCAGCAATCCCATCTTGGCAATGAAGTGTGAAGCCATCGAACTGTATCACTGTGTTTCAGAATGACATCCAATTCTCTGTGCCTCAATATCTCTATCACCCAGTGGCACTTACATCCACAGTGATGAAGTGTTTTGAGTGGCTGGTGTTGAAGCACATCAGCTCTTGTCTGAGTGGTGGCTTGGATCTGCTCCAATTTGTTACTGAAGCAACAGGTCCACAGCAGATGACATCTCATTGGCTCTTCTCACAACCCTGGAATATCCAGATATCAAAGATGCATACATCAGGATGCTCTTTATTGAATACAACTCAGCATTTAATATCATCATCCCCTCAAAGCTAACCAGAAAACTCCAAAACCTGGGCCTCAATGCCCCTTGTACAATTGGATCCTGGATTTCCTCACTAGCAATCACAGTCAGTTCAGATTGGCAAAAGCATCTCCTCCATGATCTCCATCAGTACAGATGAGCACAGGGATGTGTACTTAGCTCCCTGCTCTACTTCAGATTCAGATTCAGTTTATTGTCATTTAGAAACCACAAATGCAATGTAGTTAAAAAATGAGACACCGTTCCTCCAGAATGATATCACAAAGGCACATGACAAGACAGACTACACCAGAAAATCCACATAACGTTTGGCATTCCCCAATTCAGAGTCTGGAGAAGCTGCTGTGCATTAAGATCGTGCTAGCATCTTAGCACATTCCTCGGAAAGGAGCTCCAAATCCACCAGACAAAACAAGACCAAAAACTAAAGCTACAAGACCTGCACAAAACCACAAAGTTACAACATATAGTTACAACAGTGCAAACAATAGCATAATTAATAAAAAAAACACAGTAAAAATAGTCCAAAGATGTTAAAAGACTATAAGTTCAAAAGAAACAACCACACGGTTTCCGCAAGTCCTCAGGGTCCCAATAGACTCGTCATCCCATGCAGGTGGCAGAAGGGAATACCCCTGCTATGGATTTCCCTGGTGCTGGACAGCCTCGCAGACACAGCACACAGTGAAAGCTTCCCGACCGCAGCGGACTCCAAGTCTGTTGAACCTCCGAGCCTCCGACCATCCCCTCCAGCACAGCTTCTCCGAGCACCATCTTCTGTCAAGTGTATTAAGATGGCCCCGCCAACGGCCACCAGCAACGCGAACCCGAGGACTGGGGGCCTGTTCTTCTCAGCAGCCGCAGCAACAAAGGGGGCCTTCCTGGAGATTTCCAGATGTTCCTCCACGCTCCCACATCCGTTTTTCATCAGATTAGGATTGCGCATGGCACCCCGCTTAACAAATAAAACAAAATATCATATCAGCTCCGGAGTGGCCGCTGCAAACTGCATCACGCTGCCATCTTTTATTTGGCTTGCTTTACACCTATGACTGTGTGGCCAAGTACAGCTCCAACACCATATACAAGTTTGCTGATGACACTACTGTTGTGGGCTTTATCAAACATGGCGATGAGTCAGCATACAAGAGGAAGATTGAGTGGTGTAATAAAACAACTCTCACTCAATGTCAATAAGACCAAAGAACTGATTGTAGACTTCAGGAGAGGGAAACCAGAGATCCATGAGTCAGTCCTCATCAGAGGATCAGAGGTGCAGAGGGTCAGTAACTTTAAATTCCCGGGTGTCACTATCTCAGAGGATCTGTCCCAGACCCACCATATAATTGTAGTTGCAAAGAAAGCTTGACAGCGCCTCTACGTGCTCAGGTTTTGGCAAGTCATCAAAAATATCTTGGCAAACTTCCATCAATAAGTGTGCTGACTGGCTGCATTGTGACCTGGAATGGGAACACCAATGCCTTTGAGTGGAGAATCAATAAGTTTGCTGACAGGCTGCATTGTGACCTGGAATGGGAACACCAATGCCTTTGAGTGGAGAATCAATAAGTTTGCTGACAGGCTGCATTGTGACCTGGAATGGGAACACCAATGCCTTTGAGTGGAGAATCAATAAGTTTGCTGACTGGCTGCATTGTGACCTGGAATGGGAACACCAATGCCTTTGAGTGGAGAATCAATAAGTTTGCTGACAGGCTGCATTGTGACCTGGAATGGGAACACCAATGCCTTTGAGTGGAGAATCAATAAGTTTGCTGACAGGCTGCATTGTGACCTGGAATGGGAACACCAATGCCTTTGAGTGGAGAATCAATAAGTTTGCTGACAGGCTGCATTGTGACCTGGAATGGGAACACCAATGCCTTTGAGTGGAGAATCAATAAGTTTGCTGACAGGCTGCATTGTGACCTGGAATGGGACCACCAATGCCTTTGAGTGGAGAATCAATAAGTGTGCTGACTGGCTGCATTGTGACCTGGAATGGGAACACCAATGCCTTTGAGTGGAGAATCAATAAGTTTGCTGACTGGCTGCATTGTGACCTGGAATGGGAACACCAATGCCTTTGAGTGGAAAATCCCACAAAAGATAGTGGATTCAGCCCAGTACATCATGGGTAAAACCCTCCCAACCACTGAGCACATCTACATGCACAGTTTGGTGTTCACTGATCCTGTTTACAGTTGCTGTTCTATAGATTTGCTGAGTATGCCCACAGGAAAAAGAATCTCAGGGTTGTATGTGGTGACATGCATGTAATAATAAATTTTACTTTGAACTTTATTTACCAGAGTCTGTATGTTGCCAGCACAATAATCGGTAATGGGAGTTGAAAGCCACGTTTAAGCTGAGTTCCTCCACGTCTATGGAAAACAGTACAGTCAACACTTTGGGCTGAGACCCTCCATCAGTTCCTCCAGCATTTTGTGTGTGTTTCTGTGGTTCCTTTAACATTTATTAAACAGCTGTGGTGTTCAGATCCTAAAAATGATTTAGAAGTGTACCACTTGGATTTGAGTCAATGAGTTTTCCATCCTAAGGCATTGTGCAGCATCTTCACTCACAAAGATTATTCTGGCATTCTGGTTGGCACTGAGATGGTGGGTTGTGGACCCTGTTCCAGTACCATACTGTTCTATGTTGTTCATTGTCTGAATAGATTGAGTAATTGAGCCTTTGAAGGCCTCTTGGCAGAGAATTCCAAAGATTTACCACCCACTGGGTGAAGAATGGCCAGAATGACCAGCCTTTAGTTTTGGAACTGTGAACTCTTGTTCTAGACAACCTAGCTAGTGGAAACATCACCTTTAGTGTCAATTCCAGAGAACTGGCAATAGCAACACATTTCACTGTTACTTTTCTAAATCCAGTGCACTTATCATGACACCACAATAAACAGCATCGACGTTTCTGGCAATGAGAAGAGGATTCATTTCTTACACTCTTGAAGCACTGATGGCTGGCATCTAATGTGTCAGACTGTTGGAATCTAAACTTAACAGATACTAGTAAGTAGCCCTCTGATAAGAAAGAATCACAGATACATACATGCTCCTATGTTCCAGGCTCCAAGCTATTTAAAAAATTTTCCATGCATGACTGGTAATTTTCAGTGCAGTTTTCTGGAGATAACAAGCATCAGAATGACCTGTTTTGCTTTCATTACTGTGCAGTGTTATCTGTGTCAGAGAAATTATTTTCATTCATTTACTAATATGTACAAACCACATTTGAGAAATTAAAGTAACAAGTCTTTGTTCATTTTTTTTCAAGTTGCTTAATTTGAATGACCTGAATTGAAAAGAATAGTTCTCCGTCTGGTACTAAATCAATAATTAAACAGGTACCTTCTGGCAAAGGAGAGTAATAAATCAAGGTTACGGGGTAAGGGAAGAAGGGATGGAAAAGATGCCCAAAAAGGGAGAGAGAATCTGGCTGGATTGTTGAGAACAGGAAAGAAAAGGAATGTGCTGCTTTCCCACTCTGACCAATCCACCTAGGCCCTCTCATCCTGTTCACCTTATCCATTCCTTCTCCTCTCCCTCCCTCCTCTAACACCTTGACTCAATACCCTCCCTCACATGGTTCTACCTTCACATCACATACATACTGGCTTGCTTCTCCCTTCTTTCACCTCTCTTACATCTGTCTCTCCCCTACCTAGTTCCATCTGCCCATCATCCCTTCCTTATTTGGTTCCACCAATCACCTACCAGCCTCTGCCTCACTCCTCCTTCTCACTTCTATATACTGCTATCTTCCCTCAACACCTTCAGTCCTGACAAAGGGTATTGACTTAAAATATTAACCATTCCTTTGCCTCCATAAGTTCTTCCAACAGTTTGCTTTAGCTCCAGGGTAGAATTCTGACTGTTTGAACCTTAAGTTTAATTCAGCAACTTACTGTGGTTACAAGACCCTTTATAGTATTGAGTGCTTTGTGTTAACAACAAGTAAGAATGAACAAAGCTCTTCCAAAGATGTTCTACAAAGTGTTTACTTAGATTGAATTAAATGGGTACTGAATATATTCACAACTGGATGGATTATAATGAACCATGTAATTGTAATTGTGAAAGCCTTCTGCAATGATTGTCACCTTGTTGTGGTGGACAGGCTTGTAAGTTCCTAAGGTCTTGAGAACATTATCATCTGAAGTTTAGTCATCTGGCACGTAGCTCCTGGTACATCACCCGTTCCATTAAAATCAAGGGGGACCTTTCAGACAAAGAGTGATCCAACCAAGATCGCAATGGTGGAGCTGGAGGAAGATGATGACACATCACAACAGCAGTGAAGGCAAAGGAAAGCTGCAACGATGAAGAGTCTTGTATTCCACTGGGTCCTGACCCCAATCTGTCAAAGACTGTATGGTGGCTGCCTGTGCATCAGCCTCCCCATGTTAAACAAAGTCATGCAAGGTGTTCTCCATTAAGCGAATCACCTTAACATCACAGTTATGTGTTCCCAGACTGTCCTCTACGGCTACCTATCCCCAACAGTGGACAACCCTTTTGGAGAACATCATACTCAACTCGAGAGATCACACTACTGCTAATTGTGAAAGGAGAATCCTAAGGTTTTAAATAATTTGATGACGAACTTAGACAAATATCCACATTTTTATCCTTGTACCTCTCTCAATGATGATCTCTTTAGTTCTATTGACAAAACTGTACTTATAATTAATGGTAACCTAAAACATTCACTCAATCTAAGCCAAACTGTGATGCCTGAAACCTGAAATAAAAAACAGAAAATGCTACAAACACTCAGCAAATCAGGAAGCATTCGTGGAGAGAGAAACAGGGTCAAAGTTTGAGGCCTGGGATCCGCCATCAGACCTGAAATGTAAACTCTTTTTCTATATCTCTGACCTGTTGAATAAAACATTTTTCTTTCTGTTTATATTTCAGACTTCAAAGTTCAAAGTGAATTTATTATCAAAGTATATGTACATTACCGTATACAATCCTGAGATTCATTTTCTTGCAGTCACACTCAATAAACCAATAGTCATAATAGAATTAATGAAACACCACAGCAACAGGGGATTTGCCAATGTCTTCCATGGCATCATTAAGAAGGTGACTCGAGCAAGCAGCTCCAATGGAAATTACATTCCCGTTTTAGACTGCTACTGCTGAAATCCACAGTTACATTTACAGACTATACTGTAAATAACCATTTTAAAGCAATTAAAAAATCTATCACTACTCAAAATCTCAAACAGACTCTGGTCACTGGTGTGGTTAACCTTCAGAGACAGCAGAAGAGAGGACGCCATGCTAGTTTAAAAGTTTGTTAAAAGTTTGTTCATTTTGTGTGTGTTTTCTCTTGTTTGTGAAGGGAATCACAGAATATGGATTAACACAGGAAGATGCTGGAGTAATCAATCAGCCATCATTTTATTGAGCCTGAGGAGTTTAATGGCCTGTGTCATTCTTATGTTCTATTGTCCTCATTAAGACTGACAAACAGAGACATGTATCAATAAATCAAGAGGGTAAAATACATTTGGGCTAAATTTAATGGTTTAATTTATTCCCAGAATCTGAACATCATTAGTAAAGCCAGCTTGTAGTTTTCATTTTTAACTACGTTGAACAGAAACAATGTCATGCCATTGGGGTGGCATGGTAGCATAAAGCTGTAACAGAGTTTCCACCACACTCTGAGTGTTCTCTATGTGACCACACAGGTTTCCTCCCACATCCCAAAGGCATATGGGTTAGTGGGTTAGTTGGTCATAAAGGTGTGATTGGGTGGTGTGGGCACACTGGGCTGGAAAGGCCTGTTACCGTGATGTTGAAATACCTCCAATGCCTCCATTTGAGAGGGTGGTTTATAGTCAACCGTAAGCAAGTCAATCCACATAAATGATGAACAATTTCCTTCCCTGAAGGTTATACAAAGAAAATAACTTCATTTCAGCTTTATTTTATTGCTTGAATTATATTCCCCCCGCCCCAAGATAAGGTTTCTCAACTAGTTTGGGAGCCCCTGCTCCAAGATTTGGACTCATATCTTTTCATCAATTGCCCAAGTTTCTGGCTACTGGTCCAGTCACTGAACCACTAAGCTACTGTACCCCTGCTAATCTGATTCTGACCCATTAGAGTTTGCCTGTGATCATTCCATCTGAATGACACATCATTCGAGCAATATAAAACTTGTCCCACCAAGGCTGCAAGCACTGTCTCCATGCTACAAAGAAAGAGTACTGACATTCTAAGAAGGAAGGATGTTACACGGGGTGGGGGTGGGAACTATTGTAGAAAAAATGATTCTGGCCCCACTTACCACCTACATAGGTAGCCAAAAATCAGATTTAAAAACACCTTCTAATTTCAGAGATTGAAGACTGACATGATGTGTTCCATTGTTAGTTAATTACCAGAAGAGCAACAGGATTGACTTTCTTTCTTTCACTGCAGGGAACCAGCATTCCTGGTGAAATTATTATTACTTCATCTCTTAGAAACTATTGTAGTGAGGCCCTCAATGAACCCTTACTGGAAACAGATCCATAAAGTAACTCCAATTAATATTGTTTGGTCCTTTACGTTCCACATGTGGTCAGGCTTTCTGATGATCTCCCCACCTTGCGTAAGTGTTGGGGTTTGTGTCTAACAGTTGTTCAGGCTGCACTGCGGTGAACAGGCTGTATGACAGGACATCAAAACGGCCCAGCGCAGCCCATCGAGGACCTATATCAGCTACAGAAAGGTTTTGGAAAAAGGTCAGCAAGATCATGAAGGATCCCACCCACCCTGCTCATGGACTGCTTATCTGACTCCCATCAGGGAGGAGGCTACATAGCATCAATGCCAGGACCATCAGGCTCAAAAAAATGTTACTTCCCCAAGCAGTAAGGCTGATCAACAGCTCCACCCACTAACCCTCCCCTCCACACCCCCGACCAGCGCGACTTTATCACTTCCTGTCAGAGTCACCTTATATACAGACACTCCTGTTTATGGACATGCAATCAATCTATGTATATAAGCTATCTATGTATGTATTTACAGGCATATTTATTGTAGTTTTTTATTATTGTGTTCTTTATTTTATTGTTTTTTTGTGTTGCATCAGATCCAGATGATTTCAATTTTCTTTACACTTGGGTACTGGAAATGACATTAAACCATCCTGAAGATCAAGTCTATTGTATTCTATAATTTACATTTATACAGCAAAATGAAAGATAGTTCCTCTGGGCCAAGGTGTAAAGCACAGTATGTATAGTCACACATAGAGTTACAACCCAGCACAGGCATTCACAAAGTAATAGTAGCATATGTTCCTGAGCAGCATGGCTGATTATTGACAGAGTTTCATAAAGGGTGAGCTGCATGTTTATGTACGACAGTTACTTTATATGTTATATATTTTATAATAATAAAAAAATATTTATACATTTTATTATAATAGTTCCAGGCACTATTATAATGAAAAAGTAATTACATATATATGTGAAACAGCAGCAATTAAAGATGAAAACAGATAAGTGCTCTTCACAAATGCTCTTGATCCTGTTTCCACTTGCTAGAACATAGAAGAGGACAGCACAGGAACAGGCCTTTTGGCCCACAACGTTGTGTTGAACCTGCTGAAAAGCAAAACACGCAAACACTAATCCCTCCTACCTACACAATGTCCAGATCCCTCCATCTTCCTTACATCTGTGAGCTTATCCAAATGTCTTTTAAAAGCCTCCAGTGTATTTGTCTCTACCACCATACCAGGCAGCACATTCCAGGCATCACAACTCTCTGAGTAAAACCTTACCCCTCACCTCCTCTTTAACCTACAACCTCTCACTTTTAGTACATGCCCTCTGATATTAGACGTGTCAACCCTGGGAAACAGATACTCCCTGTCTACCCTACTTATAATCTTATAAACCCCTGTCAGATCTGTCTCAGCCTCCACCACTCCGGAGTTTATCCAGCCTCTCAAGATAGCACATGAGCAAATTAATTTTCACTTTCCATCAGGTCCCAGACAGACAGACATACTTTATTGATCCCAAGGGAAATTGGGTTTCGTTATAGCTGCACCAACCAAGAATAGTGAAGAAATATAGCAATATAAAACCATAAATAATTAAATAATAATAAGTTAATCGTGCCGAGTGGAAATAAGTCCAGGATCAGCCTATTGGCTCAAGGTGTCTGACACTCCAAGTTTGATGGCCACAGGTAGGAATGACTTCCTATGACACGCAGTGTTACATCTTGGTGGAATGAGTCTCTGGCTGAATGTACTCCTGTGCCTAACCAGTACATTATGGAGTGGATGGGAGTCATTGTCCAAGATGGCATGCAACTTGGACAGCATCCTCTTTTCAGACACCACCGTCAGAGAGTCCAGTTCCACCCCCACAACATTACTGGCCTTACGAATGAGTTTGTTGATTCTGCTGGTGTCTGCTACCCTCAGCCTGCTGCCCCAGCACACAACAGCAAACATGATAGCACTGGCCACCACAGCCTTGTAGAACATCCTCAGCATCGTCCGGCAGATGTTAAAGGACCTCAGTCTCCTCAGGAAATAGAGACGGCTCTGACCCTTCTTGTAGACAGCCTCAGTGTTCTTTGACCAGCCCAGTTTATTGTCCATTCGTATCCCCACGTATTTGTAATCCTCCACTATGTCTACACTGACCCCTTGGATGGAAACAGGGGTCACCGGTGCCTTAGCCCTCCTCAGGTCCATCACCAACTCCTTAGTCCTTTTCACATTAAAGCTGCAGATGATTCTGCTCTCACCATGTGACAAAGTTTCCCACCGTCACCCTGTACTCCACCTCATCTCCCTTGCTGATGCATCCAATTATGGCAGAGTCATCAGAAAACTTCTGAAGATGGCAAGACTTTGTGTTGTAGTTGAAGTCTGAGGTGTAGATGGTGAAGAGAAAGGGAGACAGGACAGTCCCCTGTGGAGCCCCAGTGCTGCTGACCCAGTGTTGCAGATGTACGTACTGTGGTCTGCCAGTCAGGTAATTAATAATCCATGACACCAGGGAAGCATCCATCCGCATCACTGTCGGCTTCTCACCCAGTAGAGCAGGGCGAATGGTGTTGAACACACTGGAGAAGTCAAAAAACATGACCCTCACAGTGCTCGCCGGCTTGTCTAGGTGGGCATAGACCTGGTTCAGCAGGTAGATGATGGCATCCTCAACTCCTAGTCGGGGCTGATAGGCGAACTGGAGGGGGTTGAGGTGTGGCCTAACCATAGGCCGGAGCTGCTCTAGAACATGCCTCTCCAGGGTCTTCATGATGTGGGAGGTCAATGCCACCAGTCTTTGGTACAGGAACAAGGCAGGACGTCTTCCACAGCACAGGAACCCTCTGGTGACTCAGGCTCAGGTTGAAGACATGGTGAAGTACTTCACATAGCTGGGTGGGGCACAGGCTTTGAGCACCCTGGGGCTGACACCATCTGGGCCTGCAGCCTTGCTTGGGTGGAGACGTTTCAGCTGTCTTCTCACCTGTTCAGCTGTGAAGCCCACCGTAGTGGTTTCAGGTGGGGGAAGGGTGTAGTCACAAGAGCAGGTTGGGGTCTGTGACGAGGGGTAGGAGGGGAGAGTGGTGGCCAACAACAGATGAATCCCAAAGTCCATATTGATAAGTGACCCTGACTGGCATTCCCAGATGTGTGAATGACAAGGTTCAGACAATTTTACATAAATAAATCAAGTTTTAATTAAGATAAAACAAGATAAATTGTTATTAAAACCCTGGTTTGAACTTAGATGGAAGCCTCACCTTTGGTAGTTCTCTTTTCTTCTGGTGTCTTTCCAATCCTGGATTTAATTGCTCCATCACTGGTGTCTGTGGTTTTATTTTCTAAGCCCCTGTACTTCATCATTCTCTCTGAAATACCTCTCCATCTTTACTTCAAATCTTTTTGATGCTCTTTAAACTCCAAGTGCAACTTCCGTTTCCCTCTCTCACCTTATCTCCTCAGCTGCCCATCATCTCCCTCTGGTGCTCCTCTCCCTTCCCTTTCTTCCTTGGTCTTCTACCCTCTCCTATCAGATTCCCCCTTCTCCAGCCCTTTATCTCTTTCACCAATCATCTTCCCAGTACTTTACCTCACCCATTCACCCTCCCAGTTTCACCTATCACCTGCCTCCTTGTACTTCTCCCCTCACCTTATTGCTTTGTCTTCTCATCTTTTTTTCCAGTCCTGAAGAAGAGTCATGGCCTGAAACATCAACTATTTACTTTTTAAACATCAGCTCAGCCTGGCCTGCTGAGTTCCTCCAGCACTTGGGAGAACACCCAAAAGGTTAACTTGCAGGTAGAATCAGTGGTGAGGAAGGCAAATGCAACGTTAGCATTCATTTCAAGAGATCTGGAATATAAGAGCAGGATCTGCTGACATTGGAGAGAGTTCAGAGGAGGTTCACCAGGATGATTCCACAAATGAAAGAGTTATCATACAAGGAACATTTGATGGCTCTGGGTCTGTATTCATTGGAATTTGGAAGGATGGGGGGGGGGGGGGGGGTTCTCATTGAAACCTTTTGAATGTTGAAAGGCCTAGAAAGAGTAGATGTGGAAAGGATGTTTCCCACGGTGGGGGGGGGGGGGGGGTCTAGGTCAAGAGGTCAGGACAGAGGGGTGTCCATTTAAAAAAGAGATGCAGAGAAATTTCTTCAGCAAGAGGGTGGTGAATTTGCAGAATTTACTACCACGGGCAGCTGTGAGGGTCAGGTCGTTGGGTGTAGTTAAGGCAGAGCTTGAAAGGTTCTTGAATGGACATGGTATCAAAGGTTTTGGGGAGTGGGGCTGATGAGGGGAAGCAAAGGATTAGCCATGATTGATTGATGGACCTGACTTGATGGGCCAAATGGCCTAATTCTACTCCTATGTCTTATGGTCTTATGGTCTTACATTGTGTGATATGTGGAGGAAAATCAACAGTTGACATTTCAGAGCAAGACCCTACATCTGAGGAGAGACCATTTGGCCCATTTAGTTTGTGCCAGGCACAACACCTCTGTAAGGCTAAATCCTCCCTTCTAATAGTTGTTCTGAACACTGTGCACATCCAAGTACTATTTAAAGAGATGAGGCGTTTTGTCTCTAAAATCCTTTGGGCAGAGAGCGATGGACTTGTACCATTCTCTTGATTAGACTTTATCCAGACCCTCCTTCTACTTTTAACTTTGAATATTTCTCCCTGTTTTTAGTCCTACCCCTACCCCCCACACTTAATGAAAGAGCATTATGTTTTAGAGAGACCTGAAGACACACAAAAGAAGGAAAAGAGAAACAACCCAGGAACCCGATGAACAGGCAAATGCAAAGCACAAAATGCTCAAGTTATAGAGAGGGAGGAGTCAGCCTGGAAACTTGAGAAAGGCAATGCCCCGCAGACTGCAGAGAAAAGGAGTCTGAAAGGTACACACACAGGCAAATGCTACCATCTGGTCCAACACTTGAGCTGGTGCTGGATTACTACTCGGGATCATATGTAATATTGGAGATGTACACAGTGTATTCACGACAAAAAAGTGATGAGCTAAACAATACGAAAATGTACAGGCAAGTGCTTACTCTGCAAGGTCGTTTTCAGGCTCAGAGCTCTCAAGGGAATAGTCCGTTCTGGTAATGAGACAGGAAGGGGCAGTGTCTCCAAGACCAAAACTGGAATTCTGATGCAGAATCCGTTTTGTTTTAATCATTGACATACAATATATCATGAAATTGTTACTTTGCAGCAGCAATACAGTGCAATACATAAAAAGTTTACTATAATTTACAATTTATTTACTTCGAGGCACAGCGTGGAGCAGGCAGGCCCCTCTGGACGGCAAAGCCACCGATTTTAACCCCAGCCTAACCCCACCCCCCCAACCTTCTTACTCTGCCATCTCCTCTTTTGGAGTTTCCAGTCCTGAGGAATTGTCTCAGCCTGAAACCAACAGTTTACTCTTTTCCATAAATGCTGGCAGACCTGCTGAGTTCCTCCAGCATCTTGTGTGTATTAATCGGATTTCCAGCGTCTGTGGATTTTCTCGTGTTTGTGACAGTCTTTGGCTTATGTGAGGAAACTGGAACACTTGGAGGAAATCCATTCACAATTTGAACTCTGAACCATGACATCCTGAGCTGTAATAGTGATTGTGCTACCCTGCTGCTCCAACAGTATACTGTACACAAACTCATCATTAAAAATAAATAAATGGCATTTAGAAATGTCAGGAGAGAATAAGTTAGCTTGGTAGTACAGGATCTTGGTAAAAGCTTTACAAACTAGGCAGAAGAATTAGATGGACCGAATGGCCTGTTTCTGAGCTGAGTGATTCTGAGACTCTAAAACTCTGTGGACATGAATTGGAATTGGCTCATTACTGTCATACCTACCAAGATACAGTAAAGAGTTTGCCCTGCATACTGGTCCTACAGATCAGTTCATTACACCGAGCATTGGTCCAGAACAAGATGAAAAAATAACAAAAAGCAAGATAATGTGTAACAGACATATATCTAAAAAGCTACAATATCAGGTCCTAGAGATTCTACCCAAAGCCTAGCGTGTTTCCAAGGGATTCAGCAGAATTATGGGGATAAAAATGCATCAGCTAGCATCAGAGTGGGAACCAGACAGGCAGGCTTGTGGCTGGGAAGATGGTGGTGCAGAAGACAAGGTCAGGGTCTTAGGTTCAATCAGTCTTGAGAGCCTGGTGGGCAGTCACACTACCATAGTGGTTGGCAGTACAGTGGCAGCAACACAGTTTCAAGTCCTGCCGCTGTCTGTCAGGAGTCTGTACGTTCTCCCTGTGACTCCGTGGGAGAAATCAGCAAAGTGGCCAAGTGGGTGTGGAGTGAAACAGAGATGGAGAGCTCTGGATTGGGAACCGGGTCAATCAGAGATTCGGGGATCTTTGTAAGTGGTATAAAGTCAAGAACATCTGATGGGAGATGTTAATTAGTGAATCAGTATGGTCAGTATCTCATTGGATAAGATGGAAGGGTGGGACCCAACTGATAAAAACTGAGCAGGTGACACACCTTAGTGTCATATTAGCCCAGCACTGCACTGTCAAAACATTATTGCTGACTAAGTGACTGATGACGGTGGCTCCTGAGATGAAGTGGATTTTTCCATTGCCACTTCTCCCAAAGGAACAATGTAGAGAGAATAACAGAAGGTGCTGATCAAGCAGGACTCATGGCTGGAGATGCCCAGTAAATGTGATATGACCCAGGAACAGTAATAAATGCATTTCACTCTTTATCAACCACACACAGGTAAGTCAGGCAGCATCACTTGATGCCATTGACTTTGACTGTGCCACTATAACTTTTATTGATGAAGAATGGAGAAATGATGTTGATTAATGCTGGAGTACTGACACAATAGCTACCATATTGGTAGTTTTGCCACCAATATTACATCAACATCACTTCCATTTGGTAGGCCAGTAACAAAAGGCATTATGTGAAGGTTTTCTTCCACATGTTTGAGTCATAGTGGCCATTGGTCACTGGCTCTTCAACCATTCATGTGATAATGCAAGTGGACTCAATCAGATCAGCAATGTTTACATTGTCGATATTTTTCACACACTCTGTCATGCCCCAAGATGACAGGAGTCAGGTTTGGGAGGGAACAGAATGCCACAAATAAATCAAAGTTAATATTCAAATACACTGTAGACAGCCCATGGACCAATCCAAGACATTTCTTTGCACTTGACATATTACTTCACCAGTGACGAACACCAGCCAAAATGATAAGGCTTGATTGTTGCTCACAACCAATGAGGAACAGAGTTCGAAAGAAGGAAGACAAGTAGGGAGGTAGCTGCAAAGAAGGAAGCCAAAAGATGAAGGGAGTTTGACCTGAGATATTAACTTTGTTTCTCTGTCCATAGATGCAGCCTGACCTGCTGAGGGTTCCAGCATTTTCTGGGTTGATTTCTTTATTTTAGATTCAGATTCAGATTTAGTTATCATTTATAACATCTTCATCTATCTTCAAGGCAAAAGAAAGAGCCTTGACCTCAAACATTGACTATCTATTCCCCTCCATAGATGCTGTCTCTCATGCTGAGTTCCTCCATTGTGTGTATTGTTCAAGATTTCCTGCAACTGCAGAACCTTGTATGTGTGTGTGTATCTGTGTGTGTGTGTCTGTGTGTGTGTGATATGTGTGTGTTTGTGTGTGTGTCTGTCTGTGTGTGTGTGTGTCTGTCTGTCTGTCTGTGTGTGTCTGTGTGTGTGTGTCTGTCTGTCTGTGCACGCGTGTGTGTGTCTGTATGTGTCTGTGTGTATGTGTGTCTGTCTGTGTGTGTGTGTGTGTGTGTCTGTCTATATGTGTGTGTGTGTGTGTGTGTGTGTGTGTGTGTGCGCGTATATACTTTATGCCCAATCATCTTGGACCTCTTTTCTGTCTAATAAGACCACACTGTAGCTGGTGATCGTCACTCAGCACTAATTGGTGTATAGACATCTTTCACTCCTTAGAAATGTAGTGAAAACAAATCGCCCTCAATCCTGAGAGGCTACCTAAGAAGAAAATTGTTTTACAGACAGGTACAGTATTCTGGGAGGTTTTCTGCAGATATTGAAAATGTCTGCATTCCGGTTCACAGTCTGGTCCATCGCTCCTTATTCCAGGTTTTCCAGTTTTCCCTTGTTCTGTTGGGTGCTCTAAATGAGGCACCTGATTTTCACTTTGGGCTGGCTACATAAATAGCTCTTGGGTTCAACTTCATTTGCTGGACTGTTTCCTTCACCTTCCTCCTGAAAGCCTTGCCTGTGTCTTTGTCTGTATTGCTGTCAAGTTCTACTGCCGGAGAAAGATAGAGACTTGCTGTTTCTAGATAAGGAACTGTCTATTGTTGTTTGGAACTGTCTCTGTGTCCATGCCTTTGCTAGGTAGGTCTGGCTGTTTGCTGCTACCTGGTGTTGGGTACTGTCTCTGTGTTCTGTGCACAAGTCCTGGGCCTATGTCCTGTTTCTAAGGAGGGGTCCTGGCTCTGTGTTCCATGTCCCTGTGTTCCTGCCTCTCTCGAGGTCAAAGCTCCGTGTTCAGGTGTCCCAAGATCGAGTCAAGGCTCCGTGTTCCTGCCTCTCTCGAGGTCAAGGCTCTGTGTTCAGGTGTCCCGAGATCGAGTCAAGGCTTTGGATTCTTGTCCTGTCCATGTGCCTCATCCTCTGCAGGAGTTCCATGTCTAGTCCTATAGCCAAGCCTCGAGGAATCCAAGCCATGTCTAGTCCTGTAGCTACATCATGTCCTCGCCTACTTCCAGGGTCTAAGCCCAAGTCAAGACCCAGGTTCTGGGTCCTTGTCCAGTCTCTGGCTCTGAGTTCAAGCCCAGGCTCCTAGTTCCCAGTTCCATGTCCTGGTCCTGCTTTCCTAGCCAAAGTCCCAGCTCCTAGTCTGTGTTCCTGTCCCGTCCTTAACTCTAGTCCAGTCCTGCTCCTAGTGCTTCAGTGTCTGTGTCTGGCATTTGGGTCTGCCTTATGACAAAAAAATCTGAAACATGATGGAAAATGCTGCAAACACTCAAAGACCAGGCACCAGTTGCTGGAAATCATTTGAGGACTATGTCTGTCCAATAGCATATGTAGGGAATGCACATATGGTAGCGTACTTCTGAAACTGAATCCCATCTTAGATTATGGAATTAAGCTTTGGAAGGGGAGCTTCTTTCTGTGGGTGGTGAAAGACATCTATCCTGATGAAACATATCAATCTGAAATGTCGACTGTCCATTTCCCTCTATAGAGATGCTCTTAGAACCATAGAACACTACGGCACAGTACAGGCCCTTCAGCCCTCCATGTTGCGCTGACCCATATAATCCTTTAAAAAAAAGTTCTAAACCCACACTACCCCATAACCCTCTATTTTTCTTTCACCCATGTGCCTGCCCAAGAGGCTCTTAAATACCCCTAATGTTTTAGCCTCCACCACCATCCCTGGCAAGTCATTCCAGGCACTCACAACTCTCTGTGTTTATAAAAAAAAACTTACCCCTTGATGTCTCCCCTAAGCTTCCCTCCCGTGTGTTGACCAAAGACACATGTCTACTCTTTAATTATTTTAATATGAAAAATCCTTTCCCTGGACTTCCACATGGAGGAAAGGCTTCACACGGCTAATTGTTTTCAGCAGTTCATATCAGATGTGGCTCATGTCCTGGTCAGAAGGTTGAGGATTGAAAACCCAGTAAAACCTCAAAACATAAACGGAGGGAGTTGTGTGAATGAGTCCAGGACCTGATCTGCAGTCAGTGTAGAATGGATCCCATGTGAACACTAAGCAACTATATTTTGCTACGTTGATTAAAAGAGTGAGCATGCTTTGGCGGTATGACAACAAAACTGTAAGACACAAGAGCAGAACTGGACTATTGGAACCATTGGGTCTTCTCCAACATTCATGACATTCAATCATGGCTAATCATGATTGTCTCAACACCATTTTTCTGGGTTCATCTCGTAACCTTGGACATCCTTACTACTTAAGAACACTATCAGCCTTTGTTTTAATTATACCCAATGATTTGGCCTCCACAGCCATCTGTGGCAATGAATTCCACAGATTCACAAACTACTGGCTAAAGGAATGTCTCTGTTGTATAAGGATATCTCTGTTTTGAGGATGTGACTAAACACAAAGATGAAGGAAGAGCAGTAGATGTAGTGTATATGGATTTCAGCAAGGCATTTGACAAGGTACCCCATGCAAGGCTTATTGAGAAAGTAAGGAGGCATGGGACCCAAGGGGACATTGCCTTGTGGATCGAGAACTGGCTTGCCCACAGACGGCAAAGGGTGGTTATAGACAGGTCAAATTCTGCATGGAGGTCAGTCACCAGTGGAGTGCCTCAGGGATCTGTTCTGGGACCCTTACTCTTTGTGATTTTTATAAAACACCTAGATGAGGAAGTGGACGGATGGGTTAATAAGTTCACTGATGACACAAAAGTTGGAGGTGTTGTGGATAGTGTGGAGGGCTGTCAGAGGTTACAGCAGGACATTGACAGGATGCAAAACTGGGCTGAGAAGTGGCAGATGGAGTTCACCCAGAAGTGGTTCATTTTGGTAGGTCAAATATGATGGCAGAATATAGTATTGATGATAAGACTCTTGGCAGTGTGGAAGATCAGAAGGATCTTGGGGCCCGAGTCCATAGCACACCCAAAGCTGCTGTGCAGGTTGACTCTTCAGTTAAGAAGGCATACAGTATATTGGCCTTCATTAATCATGGAATTGAATTTAGGAGCCGAGAGGTAATGGACAGGAAGGATATGGAAACCATAGAAAGGGTGCAAAGGAGATTTACAAGGATGTTGCCTGGATTGGGGAGCATGCCTTATGAGAATAGGTTGAGTGAACTTGGCCTTTTCTCCTTGGAATGCCGGAGGATGAGAGGTGACCTGATAGAGGTGTATAAGATATGAGAGGCCACAGAGGACACAGGTTTAAGGTGCTGGGGAGTAGGTACAGAGGAGATATCAGGGGTAAGTTTTTTTTACTCAGAGTGGTGAGTGCAAGGAATGAATGGGCTGCCGGCAACAGTGGTGGAAGCAGATACCATAGGGTCTTTTAAGAGACTTTTGGATAAGTACAGAGAGCTTAGAAAGATAAAGGGCAATGGGGAAGTCTAGTCATTTTTAAGGTAGGGACATGTTTGGCACAGCTTTGTGGGTCCAAGGCCCTGTTTTGTGCTGCGGATTTTCTATGTTTCCGAAGGGACAGAGGTTTTGTCATGCCCTCTGATTCTAGACTCTTCCACCACTAGGAATATCCATTCTGTCCAGGTCTTTCAGTATTCGGTAGGTTTCAATGAGATTCCTCTTGCCCTTCTAAACTACAGCGAGTATAGGCAACGCTCAACGCTCAACGCTCCTCGCTCCTCATACGGTAACCCCTTCAACCCCGGGATCATTCTCGTAAAATTCCTCCCGACCGTCTGTAATCAGCGTGTTCTTATATCTGGGGCCCAACGCTCCACGGCGTGGCCAGTTCATGGCTACATCGTTGAAAGATGGTATTGGCTCTACAGCGTTTTGGGACTGAAAGTTAATGTGCAAAAGCCACTCCTGTGTTTACGTTGGTCCCATAGATTTCCCTACCATAGATGCTGCCTGACCTACTGAGATCCCCCAGCATTTTTGTGAGCTTCGCTCAAGATTTCCAGCATCTGCAAAACCTCGTTTCTTGCGTTTACACTAAGATCTTCCAATAAAGATAGGAACAGAGAGCAGAGAGGCACCTTCCTACTGACAAATGAAGATGCTGGCACCATTCCTAAAGGAACCATGACCAGTTTGAACTCTCCCCCACAAAAAGAAAATCATCTGGTTGTTATCACGTTGCTATTTATGGCAAATTCCTCTGACTTGATTGTCAGCCCGGTTCTCTAACTATGAAAAGGTGCTATATAAATATAGAATCTTTTCCGCTCCTCTGTCCTAATAATGACCAAACTTTAAAAGTACCTGACCGGGTGCAAACTCATTTTGAACGTGTAATAAGACTCCTTATATTTGGTGACTATCATTTCGAACTCTTCTCCTCATACACTATTTGATAAATAAAGATCGGCACCTACGCCGCGCGGAGTTACCAAGGGTACATTTCCTTCGAAGTAATGAATTTGAGGTGAAAATTCATACAAAACAGAATCAGTTATTTTTAATGGAAGGATGTTAATGTTTTCGCCCTTCAGCCTGCCTATTTGTACTATAATGTAGCAATAAATGAAGTTCTAAAACACGCGGCATTGAGTCGAAAATCGTACCGGGAACAAAAGTGCACTTTGTCGGGTTTAAACACTTTGCCAGATTTAACTGGACCGTCACATGCGAATCGACCCACTGGATTCACTACTTCCGTTCGTAAGGCAATGACAATCCGACATCAGCTCAGTAATCAAGGTGCCTTTCGCTTAAAAGTCGCACACTTTTATTGAAGGGCAAGCAGTCTTACCGTTTTGTTGTGTAACGGGCTTGAAATCACTTTTGGGGACGCGGTTCAACGTTTAAATCCATCCCGAATGTTGCAGAGCGCCCAAATCCAATCTCATGCCCCTCCCGCAACCTAACTCAATTTAGAATTCGCAGCAATAAATCCTGAAGCTTCTCGGCACACACAGTAGCATTTGCATTTGCGGAATACACCACAGATTGGTGCGGGGGGACAGGAAACGGGAGAGGTGGGGGCACGCTTTAAAACCGATCACATGTCTTCAGGAATCTGAAGTAATGCTTGTTGCATTACACAGTCGGCACTTAAATGTCATTTAAGTGCCAGCTGAATGCTTTCGCCGTCTGTTCTCAGCGTTCTCGTGATGCGAGGTCAGAGCCATGCCACAAGACCAGTAATCTCACTTCAACCAGATCTCAGAGTTGCTTCCCGTCCCTAATTGCACTGTTTCAAGAAGCCAACGTCCAGCATCAAAGACCCCACCCGCTTCTGGCAACTACCTTGGGTAGTTGGTGCAGAGCATGAAGTCAGCACCACCAGCTTGAAGAACAGCAACTTGTCATCCCCGACTGGTACCGACCTAACCACACTTGCAGCATTGTGGATTTTTTTTTAGTTCTAATTGTGTGCATTCTTGTATAATAATTTTAATTTATATTTTTCTTGTCGACGCTTTTTCTCTAATACTATGTGTTTTGATGCTGCTGCAAGTGAGTTTTTAATTGCACCTGCATCCACTTGTACAAATGACAATAATCTCTGCTTTGACTTGCTTGCCCATGCATCCATTGAGTATCCAGGAGCACATGGGATTCTTCCTCAATTATTGGAAAAAGTATTCATGTATTTTGGTACAGCTACCTGGGGTGAGTGACAGACAGGAACTGAAGAACATCGGCTGCAATTTAATATCAGTATTGTTGATGGGGCATTGAATGGCTTGTGACTGTTCTCACACTAAAGTGAAACATGTCTTGGATGAGACAGAAATCCATGGCTACATCTTCATGGGATGTTGGATCAGGTCCAGATTCTCCCTTTTCCATTCTGGGAGGAGATACAGGAGCTTGAAAGCCTGGATGACCAAACTCAAGAACCACTCCTTCCCCACTGTGATCAGACTTCTGAACCAATCAGTTCTTTCACATCCCCTTCCCTGAGGAGCTGCCACACCCTCACATCCTTAACTCTATCCCTTCAGTTATTGTCACTTTAGCATTTCCCTTTTGTCCATGTTATTGCATTGTACTAATCTGCACATAGCTCGGTTAGCAAGTTTGTACTCCTCTAGGTTGTGAAGCAGGTTACAATTACTTAGGGACATGGGCTGAAGAATGGCTAAAGGATTTCTACTTAGATCAGTGTGAGATGATGCATTTCAGACCAGGGTACTGTGAACGACAGGATGCAGATGAGTGTTGTGGCTAAGAGAGACCTGGGAACACCAGTGTAGACAGATGCAGAAGTAGATGGGTTGGTGAAGAAGAATTGTTGCACAGTGGTCTTCAATAGCCAGGGCATCAAGTTTAGGAGTAGGGTCATTCACCTCCAGTAATCTTCCCATCACTGATGTTAGGAGTGGAGATATATCTCTAACAAAGGAGGTGTAAGGTGCTCTTTCCCTCACCCTTGGCCAAGGTGTACACCTGCCTAATCCTCCAGTCAGGGTCACATGAAGTCATGGAAGCAGGTGGTGGATGTGGTATGTCACAAGTCCTGGTTATGCAACCACTGATGCCAGGCAGGCAATCTCTGAAGAGTATCGATACTGGCTGGGGTCACCCATTTTGAAAAGAAACTGCCCAGAAGAAGGCAATGGCAAACCAATTCTGTAAAAAAACTTTCCACAAATAATCATGGTCAAGACCATGATCGCCCACATCACACAATATGGGACATCATGGTGATGTGATGAGTAATGCTCGGCTCACCAGCCTGCAGTCCTCTGGCTCTTTCTTGCAGTCCTTTATAAAGAAAGAAAAAACATTAGCCAACTAATCATCCAGTGCCTCCCCCATGAGTAAGGAAGGTACAAGAGTCTGCTAGGGTCCATGATATCTGCTCAGGCCCTGGGAATATACTTATTTCTACACACTGAACATCGGCAACACTTCCTCTTTTGTAATATCAATATGTTTTGAATATCACTGTCCTCTTCCCTGAATTCCCCAGAGAGTGGTGATAAGATTGTCATCGGTACAGTGGAGATATCCTTACTAGTTGCATCATAGCCTGATATGGAAATACTAATGCCCAGGAACAGAAAATATAACAGAAACTGGTGGGCATGACCCAGACCATCACAGTCAAAGCCCTTCCCACTACTGAGAACATTTACATGGAGCACTGCCACAAGAAATCAGCATCCATCATCACAGACCTACACGACCATGTTCTTTTCCCATTTCTACCATTAGCCTCCAGTTCCACACTATCAGGTTCAGGAGCAGTTGTTACCCCATAACCAGTGCCGATTATTTCACTCACCTCAATGCTGAACTGATTCCATAACCAACAGACTCAATTTCAAGGACCCTACAATCCATTTTCCCAGTATTAAGGTTGTTATAGCTGGGGTTGGTAATGGGTATAAGCTCCCACTACCTATTAAATGCTCCCAATAACATGCATCTCAAACAGCCTCTGACAACCAAGTCCAGCTCCTGACCTTCACGAGTGACTTAGCTACTAAGCCCGGTGGATCCTTTTCTACTGACAGGACCAAGGCAGGTTACTGGTGCCTTAAAACCATTAGATGGGGTTTCAACTGCCCCTGACGGGGAAGGCTTCGGGAGTAAAACCTGAGGAAAAGATCCAGAGCTGGAGTCCCTAAGGCAGTCCTATGTTCAACGCTGACTGGCAGCTCCTGTGACACTGCTGGGACCAAACTGTATCGGTCTCTGCCATTCCTTTTGGCTAATCAGATGTGTTGACAGGAGCTTGCTACATGGGTAGTGGCTTGCTCTCCATATCATACTGCCCAGGCTTGCATACCTAATCCATGGTCAACTCTGACCAATAGAGGCCTCAGACCCAGACCCAGACTTTTTACTTGTGCAGTTTGTCTTCTCTTAGACATTGCTTGCTTGTCAGACTTTGTTTATGAATTTTTTTGTAAATTCTTTTGTAGTTATTTTATTGCTGTAAATCTGTACAAGAAAATGAATCTCAGGGTAGTACATAAATGGTAATGTATATGTACTTCGATAGCAATTAATTTTTAACATTGAACTTTGAGAATATAGCTGGAAACCAGATGTGGTTTCTAATGCAGTCATTGGGAGCAGCATGTGGATGAGTAACAGGGGACCAAAGAGATAATGATGACATGCAGGAAGAAGTGTTACTGTCAATTCTTTGGCTACAGCTGAATCACTACGAATAAATCCATCTGAGTATATCCAAGCTTGGAAACCGAGGAAATACCACTGATGTACAGACACTTGTGTAATGTAAAAGCACGTTAAGAGCAAGGAGGGTCAGCAGGGAGCCAGAGAGGGAAAATATGTATATAAATGAAAGTCAAAGTAAAATTAAATATCATATAAGTATGTGTATTTCTTTAATTTCATGTCAGTACTGAAAGATTTCTGCAGGTATCTACAGGAAAATAAAGAAATACTATATTTTTAAAAACTGACAAACAAATGTGCAAAAGAAATCAAGTTGTGCAAATGAAAGATACTGAGAATATAAATTATAAAGAGCAATAAAGACAATCAAACAGCAATAAGGTGGATCAGTCACCTTAGCGAGACCTTTAAATGAGATATTGGAACCTCAATCCAAATTAATTCTCCTTAGCTATTTGCCATCATGGATATAATGAATAATGTAGACCTAATCTGGTAATCTTTATTTAACCTCATGCCTTTTGTCAATTAGAGCCCTCAGTAATGTAAACATTGAAAATCCATGGAAAATAATATCTCTGATATATTGGTATCTCTCATTGTTACAAAGTAATAAATGCTATCCCTAATAAAGATGAATTAATGATTGGCTATTATTCTTTACAATAGGTATCATGGATAGTTGCCCTTCCTTGTACTGTGTGGTGAACTACATATACCTGTCTGGACACGCCCCCCGCTGACTGCTCCTGTGGCTCCAACCACAGACCCTGGTATAAAGGTGATTGAGGTCTGAGCCCGGCCTCTCTGTCTCCAGGATGTAGTATGGTGGTCAACTACTGCTTGTTCCTTCTTCCAGTCAATAAAAGCTGATATCTCGCCTTTACGTCTCAGAGAGAGTTATTGATGGTGCATCATACTGGCAGGACTTAGTGCTGCACATGAAGTGTTATAACAGCAATCCCCTCTCTGGTTTCAGTGCTACTTTTTGGCACCTTTGTAGTTTTATTTTTGGAGCTCCAATCACTGTGCTACATTCACAGTGGGCATGTGCTACAGGAAGATTTAGTACTGTACATCTGTTAGTGCCCTGTACATAGTGTAGCACTACCTTGGACTGCAACCTCCCCTTATTTAGTCAATGAATCTGTTATACAGACAGCAGTCCTTCATATATTAAAATGTTCAACCAGATGTCCTTGGCACTAATCATTCCATAAATCTTGGACTGGTCTACAACTATTTTCCACCTTTTGTTTCCCGTCAGGATGTAATTTGTTTCCATGAGATGAGGAAGGGATTGAGCATGTCATTCCTAGTGGAACACTGAGTGAAATCTTCTCCATATGAGGTGCCAGCTTTCTAATGAGGATTTATTTTCCATATGCCCTCTCGAACAGGAATACAAGACCCTGCAATTTTTTTTTTTTACAAACAGCAACAGAAAGTTCTCCCCAGTCAATATTGATCCTTCTACCAGTATCCTACAAAGAACAAGCTGAAAGTAGACATCTGGGTGCAGTCAGACACCTGGGCAACAAACTGAGCTGAAAATTCCACTGGCTTTCTGATCGAATTGCCTGTCATTTTCTTGGTTAAAAATAATTGCAGATTGCTGAACAATGAGACTCACTTGAAGGGAACAACTTAGCAACATTGTAAAAAATAATTGTTTTCCGTTCATTCCAAAATTTGCTTTGGTATCTGTTGGAGTGCAGGCTGGTACAGATTGATCACAAAATGACACATTTCTAAATTGATGTCTAATTCAGCACTTAAGAGTTATCCTGACTAAATCACCAGAAATGAATTAAGTGACTCCAAGAAACATTTATAGAATAATTTCTATCTCCTTGTGCACAATAACCAATTTATTTGTTCATTAAATATTTGTTAAATCTTAAAGCCTATAAAAAGTTTCTCTTTGGAGGATCACAAATTGGATGTTAGAGAAAATTTACCACTGTTAAGATGTCATTATGAGCATTTTTGTCAGTGTGCTGAACAGGAGCGTGATACTTCACAAAGTGACTTTAGAAATTGTATTGACGTAGGATTAGTGTAAGTGGGCAGTTGATGCCTAGCACAAGCTAGATGGGCCAAAGTTCCTATTTCCATGTAGCATCTAATAGTGATTTTCCGCATTATTTCAGTCCTAATCAAGGGGTCAGAAGTGGAAAGGGTGAGCAGCTTAAGGTAACTGGGCATCAACATTTCAGAGTATCTATCCTGGGCCCACTGTATTTATACAATCAGGAAGGAGGCATCCCAGTGGCTATATTTCATTTGGAGTTAGAAGAGATTTAGTATGTTATCAGAGACTCCAGCAGATTTCTACAGATGTACTATGGAGAGCTCCAATGCCCAGAATTGAACAAGACTGCAGAGGGTTGTTAACTCAGCCAGTTCCATCATGAGCACAATCCCTCCTGAGCACTGAGGACATCTTCAACAGGTGATGCTCGAGAAGGTGACCAATGAAGACCTTCCCCATTCAGCACGTGCAATTTCTCATTGCTACCATCAGCAAAGAGGTACTGGAACCAGAAGACCCACACTCAACGTTCCTTTCCCTCCACCATCAGATTTCTAAATGGCCCATCAACCCATCAACACAATCCCACAATTTGCTCTCTTTTTGCACTATTTATTTATTTTGTATTTTTCTTATTGTTACTTATCGTAATTTTAGTACTTACAGTATTGCACTGTACTGCTAGAAAACGACAAATTTCACAACATATGTCAGAGATGTTCAACCTGATTGTGAGTAATATGCTAATTTAATCTGGCTTCTAAATGATTCAATGAGGAAAATGACTGCTGAGGTTAATGAAGCCTACGCTGGTCGGGGCTTGTATGGGCAAGCCAGAGCAGTAAAATGTGGAGAGTAGAAGGCCGCCCCTCTCCATTCAGCTGATGAATCTAAAGGAATAGCAGAAACTGCTACAGTCTGGCATCAGCGATGTCACGGGAGTTGTCAGTCACAATGTTCAACTCCACATAGGACTGACTAAGGGATTTCAGCTCTGGGATTTTCCTCAAGGTTTATTCCCGAAATCTTTCCCATGAGTGGGTCTAGCTGCTAGGCAGCAGAGATTTGAGATTAAAATTTTCCTTCTCAAGGTGAGCTACCAACCACAGCTGACAAGCTCTATCGATGCATATCAACTGGTTTTAAGATGCCAGTAACCCATCTTTTCCCTTTCTCCAGTCAGTAGAAATGGTTCCACGGGCTTAGTAGCTAAACCACAGGTGAAGGCCGGGAGCTGTCTTGATTGTCAGAAGCTATCTGAGAAGCATGCTCCTTAGAGAGCATTTAATAGGTAGTGGGAGTTCATCCCCCCTAACCACCCACCCTCCACTGCTATGACAACCTTAAGGAATTCTGCTAAGATGATTTATTCGTTATCCCATGCCTGTCCACAGCTGCTGCAATGTGTAAAGCAGCTGTGAGTCTCTGGCATCACAACAATGGCATCACTTCAAAAGGACATCTTCCACCGTAACACTGTTACACTGCTTTCTTTCAGTGAGAAATGGAAGCTTCCCAATGGCCCACTGAGTACTCATTCTCCAAAGAGAAGTTTAGTTAACCAGTGTCACGCCAATTTATCAATCCTGGAGTAAGCGTAAAACTGATTCCCATTCTCACCAGATTTCCGAGTACACACACAGAGTGGACAGCCAGCGCCTCTTCCCCAGGGCACCACTGCTCAGTACAAGAGGACATGGCTTTGAGGTAAGGGGTGGGAAGTTCAAGGGGGATATTAGAGGAAGGTTTTTCACTCAGATAGAGTGGTTGGTGTGTGGAATGCACTGCCTGAGTCAGTGGTGGAGGCAGATACACTAGTGAAATTTAAGAGACTACTAGACAGGTATATGGAGGAATTTAAGCTGAGGGGTTATATGGGAGGCAGAGTTTGAGGGTCAGCATAACATTGTGGGCCAAAGGGCCTGTAATGTGCTGTACTGTTCTATGTTCTATGCTATTAACTGCTAAACTGTAATTAAGAAAAAGCTAATCTCAACCTCAGCTGAGCCACAAGGTTGGCTGTAATGGTCCTTGACTGACGTCAGAAAATTCAAGAATTCCAGCCAATCTGCTGGAGGAACTCAGAAGGTTGAGCCGCTTCATCTGAGTCCATCTAACATCCAACTGCCTCTGCCTCCCAACTCTGCCCCTCTCACTCCGATATCTGTCATCCTTCACAAAACCTCCAACCCCAATCCACCAATTACCTCTGGTCCTTATTTGTCCTTTCTGCTCTATAATGGTGATTTCACCTCTCCAATCAAAGTCCTGATGCTGCGTGCTTGCCTGAAATGACCCTCCACTGTTCTAGTCGTTCTTCTGGATTCCAGCGTCTGCCATCTCTTGTGTCTTCATGAGAACGTTCGGTCTTAGGATCAAGCAAGGGAACTATTTCACTTGTAGTGCACAGGCCTTCATCTGCACTGGAGTCTTCAAATGCTATTGTTCGGGTCACCTTTAGTCAGACTCGTGGATCAGGGCAAGTCAGGGGCTAATCTACAGCAGCTCTTGCTTGCTGTGGTTTCAGATGGAGCTCCTAAATGCAATGGACTGATCAAATAAGTAGATTGTGGTTCAGTGCTTGTTTTAATGAGGACTTGAATATTAAAGCAAGGATGTAATACTTATAAAGCATTGGTCAGACTATATTACAGTGTTGTGATTGGTTATGAGCCCCATGTCTAAGGAAGAATATATTGGTCTCCAGTTTCAACATCACTTATTTCAAACGCACTGCTCTCCACTCTCTCCACACTAATCCTAACCTCACCATCAAACTTGCAGATAAGGGGGTGCTGTATTAGTCTAGTACAGGACCCCATTACGGAGCACCAGGCCATTGTCTCCCACACCTTCACCAACCTTATTAACTCTGGGGATCTCTGCCACCGAACTCACAAATCCCTCACCCAGCAATTCCCGTTTCTACCACCTACCCAAGATCCACAAACCTGTTTCTACTTGTGCCCGACTGAACTTAGATCTGCATACTTCCACTCAGTTTTATCCTCTCTGCTTCAGTCCTTTCCTACCTACATCCTTGACAATTCAGACGCTCTTGATATTTTCAATGATTTCAAGTTCCCTGGCCCCGATTATCTCATTTTCTCAGTGGAGGTCCAGTTCCTATGCACCTCCATCCCCCACCAGGGAGGCCTCAAAGCTCTCTGATTCTTTCTGGACACCAGACCCAACCAGTTCTCCTCTGCCACCACTCTCTGGTACCACCCCCGCCCCCCACCTTCACCATTCCTATTCCCATTTCCCCCTCTCACGTTATCTCCTTACTTGCCCATCATCTCCCCCTTCGCCTTTCTTCCATGGCATTCTGTTCTCTCCTATCAGATTACCCCTTCTCCAGCCCTTTATTTCTTTCACCAAGCAATTTCCCAGTTCTTCACTTTACTCCCCTCTCTCTCCTGGTTTCACCTATCACCTTGCGTTTCTTCCTCCTCCTCCTTCCACCTTCCTACTCTGACTTATCATTTTTTTTCTCCAGTTCTGATGAAGGGTCTCAGCCCAAAACATTAACTGTTCACTCTTTTCCATTGATGCTGCCTGATCTGCTGAGTTCCTTCAGCATTTTGTGTGTGTTGCTTTGGAGTTCCAGCATCTGCAGATTTTCTTGTGTTTGGGTTAACACATGAGGAGCATTTGATGGCTCTGGGCCTGTACTTACTGGGATTTGGAAGAATCTTATTGAACCCTATTGAATATTCAAAGATCTGGATTGAGTGGATGTGGAAAGAATGTTTTCTGTAGTGAGAGAGTCTAGTACTAGAGGGCACAGCCCCAAAGTAGAAGTATGACCCTTTGGAACAGCGATGGGAAATAATTTCTTTAGCCAGAAGCTGGTGGATCTGTGGAACTCATTGCCACAAATGGCTGAAGTGGCCGAGACATTACGTACATTTAAAGCTGAGGTTGATAGGTTTATGATTAGTAAGTGTGTCAAAGGTTGGGGGGGAAGGCAGAATAAAACAGCTATGAACAAATGGCTAATACCTGATGGGCCAAATAGCCTAATACCTGACCTACCATATGTCTTATGGTCTTTAAGCATCGACCCATTGCAGTTTTCTTCATAGGCAGCCATCAGCATCAATTACATCAATTACAGAGGCTGTTGAGATTAGTATGCCAATGGAGATGGCAACTAAAGAAGCACAGATATTAAACATATTTTCCCAAATTCATATAAAGTTTCTCCAGACTTTAAGAATAAGACATCTATTTGCAATCAGTGTTATCATTGTGGCAAAAGAATGCTGGTATAAGGATTTCGATTGCCAAAACTGTGGCAAAAACAAACATACTGAACACGTCTGTAAAAGTAAATAGACACTGTAAGCAAAAACACGGTAATAAAGTATAAGTTTTGGAAAATTAAAAAGAAAGATGTGAACAAGCTGGTGCATACTGGGACAGACTGAGTGACCCTCACCCTGTGGTTGAAGAAGTTTTGCGTGTTTTATCTGTTTCGAAACATGAAGGTGGCTATTGAGTGACCCCGCAGTTGGATGGGGTCACAGCGAGGATGCAGGTGGACGGGGGTGATACAGCATCACTGGTGTCTGAGACAGCATCTCCCCCCAGAAGAGTCAAGGTTTCTTTGAAGACTTACATGGGTAATGTTTTAGTGATGGGAGTAGTACATGTTACAGTGATTAACAAACAGAGAAAGAAACTTCCACGGTACTTTGTTAAAGGTAGTTATCCAGAGCTTTGGGCTGCAGATGGCTGCAGCAACTCAAACTCAGCTGGCACAAAGTGTCCTTGATCAGTAGGAGCACTGGTCTGTAAGAAGCATTGAAAAGACATGCAGACATATTCAATGGCAAACTGGGTAGCATGAAAGGAATCACTTAATCTGGATATTAAATCCAACAATACACACAAATGCCTAAACACAAGATCTGTTTCATAAGCCTTCAAACCAGAGGCAGAGGCTGAATTAGAAAGTCTTGGTCCAGGGTCAGGTATTGGAACCAGTGCATGTAAGTAAATGAGCAACAGTAGAGGTTCCTGTCCTAAAGAGGGATGGGGTCCTCTGGCTTTGTAAAGATTTCAAGGTGACCATTAACCTGGTTCTTATCGCTGAACCATACCCTCTTCCCCTCTTGATGATCTTTTTCCAGGATTGGCGAGAGGACAGACATTTAGCAAGACTGACTTGTGTCAAACAAACTCGCAAAGGACTGTTCAGGTCCTGAAGGCTTCTGTTCGGCATCACCTCGGGTCCTGCACTTCTCCAGCGAGCAATGGACCAGATCCTGAGTGGGTTGGCAGTAATGCGATGCTACTCGGAAAACTTACTCACTACTGGGAAAAGTGAGCATGAGCACCTACAAAACTCGGATGCTACACCACAGAGACTCAGGGAGTATAGGCTAGTAGTTCAGGAGGACAAGTGTGAAGTCTTTCAACCTTCAGTTCAATATTTAGGCCATGTGATCAACAGCTTGGGCCTTCACAAGGCACCAACAAAGGTGAAGGCAATGGTAGAGGCTCCACCTTCACAGAATATCCTAATGTAGTTGGTACCTAACCTTGCTGGCATGCTAAAACCATTTCATGAGCTTTTAAATAAATCACTGTACTGGCAGTGGGCAGATCACTGTGAAGAGGCTTTTAAAAAGGCCAAAACTGTTTTGTCACAATCACTCAAACATTTCAGGCCATCATCGCCAATGCAGTTGGTGTGCGACACATCACCTTACAGTGTGGGGGCAATTATCTCATACATCAGCCTACAGTGTGGGGGCAATTATCTCACACATCAGCCTACAGTGTGGGGGCAATTATCTCACACATCAGCCTACAGTGTGGGGGCAGTTATCTCACACATCACCCTACGGTGTGGGGACAATTATCTCACACATCACCCTACGGTGTGGGGACAATTATCTCACATATCACCCTACGGTGTGGAGGCAATTATCTCACATATCACCCTACGGTGTGGGGGCAATTATCTCACATATCACCCTATGGTGTGGGGACAATTATCTCACATATCACCCTACGGTGTGGGGGCAATTATCTCACACATCAGCCTACAGTGTGGGGGCAATTATCTCATACATCAGCCTACAGTGTGGGGGCAATTATCTCACACATCAGCCTACAGTGTGGGGGCAGTTATCTCACACATCAGCCTACGGTGTGGAGGCAATTATCTCACACATCACCCAACGGTGTGGAGGCAATTATCTCACATATCAGCCTACGGCATAGGGACAATTATCTCACACATCAGCCTACAGTGTGGGGGCAATTATCTCACACATCAGCCTACAGTGTGGGGGCAATTATCTCACACATCAGCCTACAGTGTGGGGGCAGTTATCTCACACATCAGCCTACGGTGTGGAGGCAATTATCTCACACATCACCCTACGGTGTGGAGGCAATTATCTCACACATCACCCTACGGTGTGGAGGCAATTATCTCACACATCACCCTACGGTGTGGGGGCAATTATCTCACACATCAGCCTACGGTGTGGAGGCAATTATCTCACATATCACCCTACGGTGTGGGGGCAATTATCTCACACATCATGCCGTCAGGTGGAGAGCATCCAATCGCTTTCACAACAAGGACATTAAGCAAGGCAGAAAGCTACGATGCCGAGATTGAGCAGGAAGCACTTGCAATTGTTTTTGGAGTTAAGAAATTCTATCAATTCCTCTTTGGTTCACAATTTACTCCACTGACAAATCATCGCTCCTTGATGTCAATTTTTGGCCTATATGCAGGCATTCCTTCCCTGTCAAATGTAACGTTGGGCTCTGTTACTATCTGCAGATCAGTACGAATAAAGTGCAGGAGGTCTGAGTACTAATGCTGATGGACTATCCAGACTTCCCTCAGCTGTTACAGTTCCAAAACCATCCCGGAGAGAGAACTAGGAAGCATTTAGTTGTGGCACAAGTACAGATGCACATACGTACTGATCCCAGTGTGTTGCCTGTGCTGTCTTTACGACAGTTATTTAGTTTATAATATTTTCGCTTAGTAATTCATTCAATAGTATTTTCTAGTTAGAATTAGGAGTGTTTAAAGTATATTCATTGCATGTAAAATATATCAGCATGCGATGACGTCACATCCGGTTTCGCCGCGTCTTGTGGGAAAACACCGGTTTGAAAATAGCGCGAGGGTGGGGGCTTACCACGAGGCTCACCTGAGCACAAGCAGTTTTGCAGGCATGAGAAATCACAGTGAGAGCAACGCTGTAAGTTAATAGATAATCGATATATTGAACTAAGATGTTAATGCTGATCCTGTTAGAGGTAACGACGGTAGATAATGTTTATGCTTTCGTTAGTTAAAGAGTCGCGGATAGTTTGCATGGAAGTGTATTTAAAGTAGTCAATGGAGCAGGTAAACTCTCCCTGTATACTGCACCTTAGTGTAATGTAGTTATAGTCACCTTTGCAAGTATTTACACTTGAAATGTGATATTAAGGAAGGAACAAATACTGTATCAATCTTGTATTGTTTTATCAACAGTTTTCACCATATGTTAATGTGAAGAGTGAACAGTAAATGGTTAATCTTACTGCGATCTGGTTCTTATTAACTGTGGTTTATCCGGACGTTAAATTCGGCGTTTCGTTACACCCGAAGGAGAACGTTACAGTGAAAAAGCGGCATTATCAGGTGTTTCAAGTGCTGCAATGTCAGCTCGATCCGGGATCAAGTCGATGGCGCCCAGCGACAAGGGCAGTAGAACGACATCAAGTAAGTCCGCACAGGCAAGAGCCAAGGCAGAAGCCGCCAAGGTGCGACTGCATTACGCCAGACAAGAAGCAGTTTTGAAAATGAAACTGGCCACCAGAGAAGCCGAAATCCAGAAAGAAGAGGCTGCCAGAGAAGCCGAAATCCAGAAAGAAAGGGCCGCCAGACAAAGAGAAGAGGCTGCCAGAGAAGCCGAAATCCAAAGAGAAGAGGCTGCCAGAGAAGCCGAAATCCAGAAAGAAAGGGCCGCCAGAGAAGCCGAAATCCAGTTGGAAATGGCAAAAATATCGACAGAGTTGCAAGTGCTGCAGCTAGAAAGAGAAGAAGCTGCTGCCATGGCGGAAGCAAAGTACATAGAAGAAGCTGAAGGGTCGCGTGCTCTGACTGCAGCAAGATCTACTTTAGAAAGGACCAGACTGGAACGCACAAGCGACTATGTACAATCTCAAATAGACAGGCAGGCTCGTCTCCCCTCTCCATACGTATTCGATAACTTCCCCAGCTACGAGGAACCTCAGAGAGTCACGATTGCATCACATCCATACGAGGAAGGAAATTTACCCTCACGGCTCCGTGATGAAGTCAAGAATGAAAGAACCGACAACGCTCCTTCACCCCCACAACAGGACGGCGGGGAGGGAGAGGTTCACTCCAGGACAACAATTGTCAGCTCGAACTGTACAGAAGTTTGCGGTCAAACTCAGTCAAGCCGTTCTTGTTCCGAGATCTGCCTCACTGAGGTGTACCCTAAAGAAGCACAACAAGACATTACCAAGCGTAAAGTAACCGACGAGACGCTAGGTCAGTCAGTTTTCGTTCAAACCGAGCACGGAAACAAACTTGCACAATCAGCTCAAGATACCATTTCTTTAAAACCCAAAGACACCAAGGTCTTCAGAGATGAAGCAAATAATGGGGTTGCCCCATTGCCAATCAGAGAACCACGCCAGCGCTCACCAGATAACAAAGAGCAGGCAGTCAAACGGTTCACGTCCTTACGGAAAACCTGGAAAAGGAAACCTGAGATACAGCAACGCACCCGATTGGCCCACGAGGTACTGTGCACCCTAATGGCAGAGGTCACAGCCATTATAAACGCACAATCATTCCTACCTGTGTCTTCTGACCCAGAAAACCCCTTTATACTTTCGCCATCAACGCTCCTTACGCAGAAGGCAGGAGCACCTCCTCCACCAGGAGACTTCTCAGACAAGGATTTGTACACAAAGCAATGGAGACAAGTCCAGGCTCTGGCAAATCAGTTCTGGCCTCGCTGGAGACAAAAATATCTACCTTTGTTGCAACAGAGACAAAAGTGGACAGAACCCCGAAGGAATCTTCAAGTTGAAGACTTAGTCCTGCTCAGGGACAAGCAAGCCGCTCGCAACAGCTGGCCAACGGCCAGAATCACTGCTACATTCCCTAGCGAGGATGGACATGTCAGGAAGATCGAATTGAAGACTACCGACCAAGGCGATGTGAAAATTTACCAAGGGCCAGTTACAGAAGTTATTCTACTTCTACCCAATGACTGATTAAGAGACTAAGTTTTGTACTCTGCTCATTGTGACCTTACGAAGGTCAAGCGGGGAGTGTGCTGTCTTTACGACAGTTATTTAGTTTATAATATTTTCGCTTAGTAATTCATTCAATAGTATTTTCTAGTTAGAATTAGGAGTGTTTAAAGTATATTCATTGCATGTAAAATATATCGGCATGCGATGACGTCACATCCGGTTTCGCCGCGTCTTGTGGGAAAACACCGGTTTGAAATTAGCGCGAGGGTGGGGGCTTTCCACGAGGCTCACCTGAGCACAAGCAGTTTTGCAGGCATGAGAAATCACAGTGAGAGCAACGCTGTAAGTTAATAGATAATCGATATATTGAACTAAGATGTTAATGCTGATCCTGTTAGAGGTAACGACGGTAGATAATGTTTATGCTTTCGTTAGTTAAAGAGTCGCGGATAGTTTGCATGGAAGTGTATTTAAAGTAGTCAATGGAGCAGGTAAACTCTCCCTGTATACTGCACCTTAGTGTAATGTAGTTATAGTCACCTTTGCAAGTATTTACACTTGAAATGTGATATTAAGGAAGGAACAAATACTGTATCAATCTTGTATTGTTTTATCAACAGTTTTCACCATATGTTAATGTGAAGAGTGAACAGTAAATGGTTAATCTTACTGCGATCTGGTTCTTATTAACTGTGGTTTATCCGGACGTTAAATTCGGCGTTTCGTTACACCCGAAGGAGAACGTTACATTGCCTTTAAGGCATTTGTTTAGTTTATTATATTTTTGCTTTAGTAATTTGTTTGTAATCATTTTCTAGTTAAAGTTAAGGTTGTTTAAAGTAAATTCGTTGTCTGTGATATATCGTGGCATGCGACGACATCACACCCAGTTTCACCGCGTCTTGTGGGAAAATACCGGTTCGGAGAAACGGGAAGGAGGGGTCTTATGTGTGCAGGATCAGCGCTAGAAAAGTTTTCTTTCTATGCACTAGAAACATCAGAGAAGCAACATCGTAAGTTCATTAGATAATCGATATGTAGAAGTAAAAATGTTAACGCTGATTCTGTTAAAAGTTATGACAGTTGATAAAGTTTATGTTCTTTGTTATTTAAAGAGTTGCAGATAGTTTGTGTTGATGTATTTAAAGCCAGTCGATGGCGTAGGTAGATTCTGACTGTATGTTGCACTTTAATGTAATATAGTTGTTGTAGTTTTACTTTTGCAAGCATTTATGATGTTTATTAAGAAGGAAACAAATACTGTATATATTTTGTATTGTTTTATCAACAGTTTTCACCATACATTAATGTGGAAGAGTGAACAGTAAACGTTAATCTTACTGGGACCACGCCTCATTGACTGGTTTATGCTTGGTGTTTAGTTCAGAGTTTTTTTTACACCTGTGTGAGAACACTACAACCTGTCTATCTAAAGTGGTGGACATGAAAACTCTGGAGAAACAGCCATAGAACTGAGACCTTACCAGGCTTGATGGAAGAGCTCTCAGTCCAATCAGGATGACTACTATGGGGTCTCCATGTTGTCATTTCTCCACCATTAGGAAAGCAGGTGCTCAACGAGCTATGTGCAGGACACTGTGGTGTGGTGTTCATGAAAGAAATCTCACACAACGACTTCTGGGGGCCAGGACTAGAAGCAACCATTGAAAAAAAGGCCAACACATGCCCACATTGTCAGTGAGTGAGAAATGTTCCTCAGCTTACTTCTTTGCATCAATGGGAACAGTGACCTGAAGAACCACGGCAGAGGATTCACATAGATTTTGCAGGATCTGTAGGCCACAAGGTCATTGGAGGACACACTCAGCAATTGGCCCAAGGTTGCAATCACGAACAGCAGTACGTGTGGAAAATGCACTGAGGAGCTACGTTCCACTTTCAGCCATTTTGGACCTCCTCAACAGATTGTAAATGACAATGGCCCAAAAATCCTATCTGATAAGTTTATTAAATTGGCCTTGCTGAACAATTTATACAAACAGTGAAACAAGCTCTCAAGTGGGAAGTTGATCCCTCGACCAGCGTCTTAGCACTTCCTTGGTTACAAACTGCAAAACACCTCACATCAACCATCAAAATAGTTCCGGCCTCTGCACTGATGGAAAAACAGCTTTGCACCAAGCTTCATGTGCTTAAACCCCCAAACGCAAAACAGATGGTGCTAAATGAACAGAAAACCCAAGCAGAGAGATGTGTCAGAGCAGAGTACAGAAGTTGCACAGCAGGAGAGAGAGTACGCGCCTGGAACTACGTCTCTGGGGCAAAGTGGATACCTGGGACAGAGGTGGCACATCTGGACCTGTTTCGTACACAGTGGAAACCAGTAACCACAACATCCGGAGAAGGCATTTGATCAGCCGCTCCCACTTCTGAAGCCACTGAAAACCAACACAAACTGACCAATCCAGATCCAGTTGCAGAAATGGAACAGGATTCTGGAATAATGACCGGAGAACCTCCATTAAGATCAAATGACAGAGCCGGTGCTCTCCCATCACTTGTGCCCCCTAGTGACAATCCAATACCCGAGCCAAGACGTATACATGTACCACCAGGTCATCAAAATGGGCAGATTGCATCTCTAGTTTAGTGACTAACCCTCAGCACACGGGGCAAAATAATCCTCAGGGTTACAGTATCTGGGAATGGGGCCAGTATTCCCTCTTTCCCTAGTTTAGAGAAACAAAATGTTCTTTGGTGTTGGTTGAATGTGATGATTACTCCATTGAGTTGTATGTTAATAATTCAGCTGGTCTGTGAATGGGAAGGGGGAAAGCCTTTAAAATAGAGAGAGAAGGATTTGTTACGTATTCATGTATATTTGGCCCTTACGGTTCGTTGTCAAGCTTGCCTGTGTGGTACATACTGAATATAATAAGAGAGAGCATTCTGGGTAAAAGACTCACAAGCTGCAGACTTGTCCCTCACCTCAGCACCTTTTGTGTGTGTTATTCACAGTCACCCGGCTTCTTAGTACCACAAATATAACGGCGGTCCATAAAAACATTTCAAAGAGGACCAAATATACACTAGTTGACTCTTCTAACATGCTCTACGATTCAACAAAATCATGGCCAATCCAATCTTGGCCTGGATACCATATGGAGACCAAACTACACAATATTTCAGGTCTGGTCTCAGCAGCACCTTGTAAATATTTTAATTAACTTAGTATTCCAAACTTTTGTTATGGTGTCTTTTTAATTACTTGCTGGAATGCGTGTTTTCATTTTGTTTCTCAGAAACCTTATGACCATGAAAAGGACTTACTGGTACTCTGATTCAATGAACATCACTAGCATCCAGTGAAAGCCCTGACCACACACTCCAGAACATCACTGTCATCCTTCTGGGTCACAGTCCCAGGCTTAGCCTGGACTGCTAAACTATTCCAAGTATTTTTGAGACATTCAAAAATATTTAAAAATCCTCAGAAACTTATAACAAATCTGAACAGTTAACAAAACTTTGGCAATGTTAACAAAACAACAGTTAACAAAACTTTAGCAATAACCTTCAAGATCTTTTGAACTCTAAAAACACATCACTTGTGCAGAAATATGTATGTAAGTTAAACCAATTAATACTTATTTTAAAAGATGTTCTGGGATTTATTTAAAGGTAAAATCATGATTATATTTAAATCACAGAGCCACTCTCGACCGTTCCTGTACATTTAACTAGGGAGGGAAAAGCCCGTGCATCTCCATACCTCTGGTGCAGGATTCAGAGTTTTTTGTGGCAACAGGACAGAGCAAGGAATAAAAAAGTTACTACAAGTTACAATAAATACATAAATAAATAGATACATACATACGTAGTGCGAAATAATGACAATGGGTTTGTGGACTACTCAGCAGAGGATGGGTGTGGAGTTCAGTGTTGGAGTGCAGCTTTCTCCCTTGTAGAAAACACAGTGATTACAACAATCACATCCAGGTGAGGAAATAACATTTCTGTCGGTTCTGTAGGATGAAGGCAGCAAATGCAGCCATCCTCACTGTCATGACCTCATGAAATGTGGCTGACATTGTCACATTGTGCTGTTTTTGCTTAATGGCTTCAAATCAAAAGTTCTACAGCTCTAAAACAGTATCTGCAGCCCATCGAGACCATGATGGTCTGACCTTCTGCCTAGTGGCATTTCATTACATCCGGACCATATCCCTCCAAACTCCTCCCATCCACGTACTTAACCAAACTTCCCTTAAATGTGACAATTGAATCTGTATCCACTACTTCCAATGGCAAGACTATAAGAAATAAAAGCAGAATTGGGCCATTCAGCCCTTCAAAATTTTATTTTCCCTCTCAACACCATTATTTTACCTTTTCCCCATAACCTTAGATACCTTTGCTAATCAAGAACTATCAACTTCTACTTTAAATAAGCTCCATGACTTGGCCTCCACAGTTATCTGCGACAATGAATTCTACATATTCATCATTCTCTGGGTAAAGAAATTCCTCCTCAGCTCTATTCTAGAGGAACACCTTTCTATTAGCAGCACAGAAAATCAAAGTAATAATTATCATCCTCTAAATGAGCTGATGTGCGGGATGTTGACAGACATTCACACAGCCTCTCCAAGCCTAATTCTAACTCTGACTATACATACAGTACCCTGTCCCTGCACTCACCACCTGCCATGACATAGTTTAGAAAGAACTCCCTTCCCCTTTTACCAAGAAGCTGCCCCTTTTATACTCCTTACTCTGGTACGTTTGGTATCGAACCTCACCTTCCCATGAAAACACGTTTTTCACCATTTTCCACTGTTATAGACAATAGACAGTAGGTGCAGAAGTAGACCATTCAGCCTTTCAAGCCTGCACCGCCATTTTGAAATCATGACTGATCATCTACTATCAATACCCGGTTTCTGCCTTATCCCCATATCTCTTGATTCCCCTATCCATAAGATACCTATCTAGCTCCTTCTTGAAAGCATCCAGAGAATTGGCCTCCACTACCTTCCGAGGCAGTGCATTCCAGACCCCCACAACTCTCTGGGAGAAGAAGTTTTTCGTTAACTCTGTCCTAAATGACCTATCCCTTATTCTCAAACCATGCCCTCTGGTACTGGACTCTCCCAGCATCTGGAACATATTTCCTGCCTCTACCTTGTCCAATCCCTTAATAATCTTATATGTTTCAATCAGATCCCCTCTCAATCTCCTTAATTCCAGTGTGTACAAGCCCAGTCTCTCTAACCTCTCTGCGTAAGACAGTCCAGACATCCCAGGAATTAACCTTGTGAATCTACGCTGCACTTCCTCTACAGCCAGGATGTCCTTCCTTAACACTGGAGACCAAAACTGTACACAATACTCCAGGTGTGGTCTCACCAGGGCCCTGTACAAATGCAAGAGGATTTCCTTGCTCTTGTACTCAATTCCCTTTGTAATAAAGACCAATATTCCATTAGCCTTCTTCACTGCCTGCTGTACTTGCTCATTCACCTTCAGTGACTGATGAACAAGGACTCCTAGATCTCTTTGTATTTCTCCCTTACCTAACTCTACACCGTTCAGATAATAATCTGCCTTCCTGTTCTTACTCCCAAAGTGGATAACCTCACACTTATTCACATTAAACGTCATCTGCCAAGTATCTGCCCACTCACCCAGCCTATCCAAGTCACGCTGAATTCTCCTAACATCCTCATCACATGTCACACTGCCACCCAGCTTAGTATCATCAGCAAATTTGCTGATGTTATTCTCAATGCCTTCATCTAAATTGTTGACGTAAATCGTAAACAGCTGTGGTCCCAATACCGAGCCCTGTGGCACCCCACTAGTCACCACCTGCCATTCCGAGAAACACCCATTCACCGCTACCCTTTGCTTTCTATCTGCCAACCAGTTTTCTATCCATGTCAATGTCTTCCCCCCGATGCCCTGAGCTTTGATTTTACCCACCAATCTCCTATATGGGACCTTATCAAATGCTTTCTGAAAATCGAGGTACACTACATCCACTGGATCTCCCCCATCTAACTTCCTGGTTACATCCTCGAAAAACTCCAACAGATTAGTCAAGCATGATTTACCCTTGGTAAATCCATGCTGGCTCGGCCCAATCCTATCACTGCTATCTAGATATGCCACTATTTCATCCTTAATAATGAACTCTAGCATCTTCCCCACCACCAATGTCAGGCTGACAGGTCGATAGTTCTCTGTTTTCTCCCTCCCTCCTTTCTTAATAAGTGGGATAACATTAGCCATTCTCCAATCTTCAGGAACTGATCCTGAATCTAAGGAGCATTGGAAAATGATTACCTATGCATCCGCAATTTCCAGGGCCACCTCCTTTAGTACCCTAGGATGCAGACCATCTGGACCTGGGGATTTGTCAGCCTTCAGTCCCATCAGTCTTCTCATCACCGTTTCCTTCCTAATGTCAATCTATTTTATTTCCTCTGTTACTCTATGTCCTTGGCCCATCCATACATCTGGGAGATTGCTTGTGTCTTCCTTAGTGAAAACAGATCTAAAGTACTTATTAAATTCTTCTGCCATTTCTCTGTTTCCCATAACAATTTCACCCAATTCATTCTTCAAGGGCCCAACATTGTTCTTAACTATCTTCTTTCTCTTCACATACCTAAAAAAGCTTTTGCTATCTTCCTTTATATTCCTGGCTAGCTTGCATTCGTACCTCATTTTTTCCCCGTATTGCCTTTTTAGTTAAGTTCTGTTGTTCTTTAAAAACTTCCCAATCAACCGTCCTTCCACTCACCTTAGCTCTGTCATACTTCCCTTTTTTTAATGCTATGCAATCTCTGACTTCCTTTGTCAACCACTGTGGCCCCTTTCCCCCCTTTGAATCCTTCCTTCTCTGGGGGAAGAAATGATTTTGCACCTTGTGCATTATTCCCAAGAATACCTGCCATTGCTGTTCCACTGTCTTTTCTGCTAGGCTATCCATCCAGTCAACTTTGGCCAGCAACTCCCTCATGGCTCCATAGTTTCCCCGGATCAACTGCAACACTGACACCTCCCTTATCTTATAAGCTGCCCTTATCCTTCTCAAATTGCAGATGAATGTAGATGTACTCATTTAACTTTCCCAAAGCATTGCTGTGAACCTGTTGCCTTGTATTTTTTATTAATCAAAATATACTTTATTCAAAAATAAATTTATGTACAATAAACCATTCAATGACTCTCAGTCCTTTACAAATGTTTCCATTGCAGTCTTTACATTTCTACTCTTTTGCCCTCCAGGTTGCACTCTGTTACTTCATATTTACATACACTTGTTGAGGGGTATACACCCCGCCCCCCTACCCCTCAACTCTTGTGGGAGGAGACCCCGAGACTATGGTCCTTCCCCACTGGGTCTTTGCGGTGGCTGCACCAAGTTTGAGTGCGTCCCTCAGCACGTACTCCTGCAGCCCAGAATGTGCCAGTCGGTAGCGTTCCCCCACGGACATCTCCGTGTGCTGGTAGACCATCAAGTTTCGGGCCGACCAAAGAGCGTCTTTCACCGAGTTGATGATCTGCCAGCAGCACCGGATGTTGGTCTCGCTGTGCGTCCCCGGGAACAGCCCACAGATCAGAGAGTCCTCTGTTACGCAGCTGCTGATGATGAACCTCGACACTGTCCCTTCCATCCTCCTCCACACCTTCTCCGCGAACCCACAGTGTGCAAAGAGGTGGGTCACTGACTCCTCCTCACTGCAGTCCTCCCGTGGGCAGAGGGGTGTGGAGACGACGTTCCGTGCGTACAGGAGTGATCAGACTGGGAGGGCCCCTCTCACCACCAGCCAGGCGAGGTTTTGGCGCTTGTTGGTGAGGTCTGGCGATGAGGCATTTTGTCAGATAAACTGGACGGTCTGGTCAGGGAACCACCCCACTGTGTCCATCTCGTCCTTCTCCTGCAGTGCCTGCAGGACCTTACGTGCTGACCACTGCCTGATGGCCCTGTGGTCAAAGGCATTGACCTGAAAGAACTTCTCTACAAAGGACATGAATGGCGGCAATGACCAGCTGACAGGGGTGTTGCATTGGAAAGGGGCCAGACCCATCCTTCGTAGCCAGGGCGACAGATTGAACTTGGGCACATGATGGTAATTGGTGCCCACGTACCTGGGATCCACACACAGTCTGATGCAGCCACACACGAAGCTGGCTATCAGGGTGAGGGTGACATTGGGGACGTCTTTGTCCCCGTTGTCCAGGGACTTGTGCATGGTGGTCCATCTGACCCACTCCATCTTGGATCCCCAGACGAATCTGAAGACGGCTCAGGTGATTTCCGAGCTGAAGGAGCGGGGGACCGGCCACACCTGCACCAAGTACAGCAGCCCTGAGAGCACCTCACACCTGATGGCCAGGTTCTTGCCTGCTATCGATAGGGAGAGCCCTCCCAGTTTCTGTTTGACCTTGGCAGTCCGCTCCTGCCAGTTCCTGTTGCACGCCTCGGCCCCTCCGAACCAGATCCCCAACACCTTCATGTGATCAGCCCCGATGGTGAAGGGGACGCTGGATCGGTCGGGCCAGTTGCCGAAGAACATGGCTTCGCTCTTTGTGCGGTTGACCTGGCCCCCGACGCCTGCTCGAACTGTTCGCAGATGCTGGTCAGCCTGTGAACTGACCTCGGATCAGAGCAGAAGACAGTGACATCGTCCATGTACAGGGAGGTTTTGACTTGGGTCCCTCCACTGCCTGGCAGTGTTACCCCTCTTATGCCCTCATCCCTCCTGATGGCTTCGGCAAAAGGTTCTATGCAGCACACGATCAAGACAGGGGAGAGATGGCAGCCCTGCCTGACTCCGGACCTGATGGGGAAGCTGTCTGTTTCCCACCCGTTGATGTAGACTGCACGACAAATGTCTGTGTAGAGCAGTTTGATCCAATACTGGATTCTCTCCTCAAATCCCATTTTGGAGAGTATATCCGCCATGTACTTGTGTGATATCCTGTCGAAGGCTTTCTCCTGGTCCAAGCTGACCAGACAGGCGTCCACCCCCCTGTCCTGCACGTAGGCGATGGTGTCCCTCAGCAGCACGAGGCTGTCTGAAATCTTCCTCCCCGGTACAGCACAGGTTTGGCTCGGGTGGATCACCTGCTCCAGTGCAGACTTGACCCTGTTGGCAATAGCCTTGGACAGGATCTTGTAGTCCACATTCAGGAGTGAGATGGGCCTCCAATTTCTATTGTCTTCCCTCTCCCCCTTCTGCTTGTAGATGAAGGTGATGATGCCCTTCCTCATGGATTCTGACATGCTGCTCGCCAGAAGCGTAGTGTTGTACACTTCCAGCAGGTCAATACTCTTGTAATTTTAAGAACCATCCCCATCCAAACAAATAAAAACACAAAATGCTGGCAGAACTCAGCAGGCCAGACAGCATCTATGGGAGGAGGTAGTGACGACGTTTCGTGCCAAAACCCTTCATCAGGAGTGAAGTAACAAGGGATGGTCAAGGGGGGATAAGAAGTGGGGGGAGGGATGAAGTAGAGAGCTAGGAAGTGATAGGCTGGAGGGAAATGGGCTAGGGGGAAGGTGGAGAATTATGGGAAATAAAAGAGAAAGAAAGGTTGGGCTGGGGGAAATTGTAGTGAGGGGGGAAAAGAGAGAGAAAGAGGATTCGGTGAAAGTGAGGGAGAAAGAGGATTATATATCTAAAATTATAGATAGGGATGGGGTAAGGGGGGGGGGGCAGGGGTATCAACGGAGGTCTGTGAGTTGAATGTTCATGCCGGCAGGCAGGAGGCTACCTAGGCAGGAGATAAGGTATTGCTCCATTGACCTGCTTGTGGCCTCATCTTGACGGTAGAGGAGACCATGGACAGACATGTTGGAGTGGGAGTGGTCTGTGGAATTGAAGTGTGTGGCCACAGGGAGATCCCGCCACTGCTGGAGGACTGAGCGCCGGTGTTAGGCAAAATGGTCTCCCAGTCTGCGGCGGGTCTCCCCAATGTATAAATGGCCACATCGGGAGCACCAGATACAGTATATCACCCCAGTTGACTCGCAGGTGAAGTGGTGCCTCACCTGAAAGGACTGTCTGGGGCCTAGGATGGTGGTGAGGGAAGAATGGTGTCAGGTGTAGCACTTCTTCCGTTTGCAGGGATAAGTACCTGGAGGGAGGTTGGTGGGGAGGGATGGGGGGAGGGATGAATGGATAATCCTCTGTAACTTCCGCCACTTCCTACGGGATCACACCAACAGCCACATCTTTCCCTCCCCCCCACTCTCGGCTTTCCGCAGGGATTGCTCCCTACGTGACTCCCTTGTCCATTCTCTTTCTCTCTCTTCCCCCCCTCACTACAATCTCCCCACAGCCCTACCTTTCTTTCTCTTTTATTTCCCATAATTCTCCACCTTCCCCCTAGCCCATTTCCCTCCAGCCTATCACTTCCCAGCTCTCTACTTCATCCCTCCCCCCACTTCTTATCCCCCCTTGACCATCCCATGTTAGTTAACTCCTGATGAAGGGTCTTGGCCCGAAACATCGTCACTACCTCCTCCCATAGATGCTGTCTGGCCTGCTGAGTTCTGCCAGCATTTTGTGTTTTTATTTATTTCCAGCATCTGCAGATTCACTCGTGTTGCCTATCCAAACAAAGAACATTCTGTTTTACAGACCTCCATATATTGAGCATATGCCAAAGAGGAATCACATTGAACTTTTCCCTTACAGGGACGAAAGGCCTGTACCATGCAGAAATGGTATGTTCTATACTCATTGTCATGCACATCTAATGAAATGTCTGTAACCACAAGAGACTCCACAGATGCTGGAAATCCAGAGCATCACACACAGAATGCTGGAGGGAGTCAGCCCGTCAGGCAGCATCCATAGAGAGGAATACATGGTTAACCCTTCATGAGTATTCCTTTCCACAGATGCAACCTGACATGCTGAGTTCCTCCAGTAGTTGTTATGTGTTAGACCACATGCAACATATTTCTGCCTCATTCTAAAGAACCTTTTGGACAATATTATCTCTGGATCCAACAATGCCCTAGCAACATGCAATTTACAACATGGTGTCTGGGTGTACAGAGTCCAGGTAGAAGTATACTAAAGTTATATGGAATGGTTAATTGACAGCATGCATATTGTATCTCGCATTGACCTGCTGTGGGTGGTATTAGAAGGTTCCTGAGAAGGAGACAGTGAAGGTAAAAGGTAGAAGAAGAAGAAGGGAAGGAAGAAAGAAGACATTGTTTCCAACTGGTAACTCTCATTGACATACATAATTGTGATTGGACAGACCTTACCTATTGTTCTCTCTCCTACCAATTATAGCCACTAGATCACAGTCATGTGATTTGTTTGCTTCCATTAAAGCCTGCTGACTTACAATCTTGATGCATCAAGTGTCATGTACAAGGTTAGTTTAGCCAAGAACCTTGGTTGTGTACCTGTACAAGGTCAGGTTGGTCAAGAGCCTTGGTTGTGTACCTGTACAAGGTCAGGTTGGCCAAGAGCCTCTGTTGTGTACCTGTACAAGGTCAGGTTGGCCAAGAGCCTTGGTTGTGTACCTGTACAAGGTCAGGTTGGCCAAGAACCTTGGTTGTGTACCTGTACAAGGTCAGGTTGGCCAAGAACCTTGGTTGTGTACCTGTACAAGGTCAGGTTGGCCAAGAGCCTTGGTTGTGTACCTGTACAAGGTCAGGTTGGCCAAGAGCCTTGGTTGTGTACCTGTACAAGGTCAGGTTGGCCAAGAGCCTTGGTTGTGTACCTGTACAAGGTCAGGTTGGACAGGAGCCTCTGTTGTGTATCTGTATAATGTCAGGTTGGCCAAGAGCCTTGGTTGTGTACCTGTACAAGGTCAGTTTGACCAAGAGACTTGGTTGTGTACCTGTACGAGGTCAGGTTGGCCAAGAGCCTTGGTTGTGTATCTGTATAATGTCAGGTTGGCCAAGAGCCTTGGTTGTGTACCTGTACAAGGTCAGGTTGGCCAAGAGCCTTGGTTGTGTACCTGTACAAGGTCAGGTTGGCCAAGAGCCTTGGTTGTGTATCTGTATAATGTCAGGTTGGCCAAGAGCCTTGGTTGTGTATCTGAATAATGTCAGTTTGGCCAAGAGCCTTGGTTGTGTATCTGAATAATGTCAGTTTGGCCAAGAGACTTGGTTGTGTACCTGTACGAGGTCAGGTTGGCCAAGAGCCTCTGTTGTGTATCTGTACAAGGTCAGGTTGGCCAAGAGCCTTGGTTGTGTACCTGTACAAGGTCAGGTTGGCCAAGAGCCTTGGTTGTGTATCTGTATAATGTCAGGTTGGCCAAGAGCCTTGGTTGTGTATCTGAATAATGTCAGTTTGGCCAAGAGACTTGGTTGTGTACCTGTACGAGGTCAGGTTGGCCAAGAGCCTCTGTTGTGTATCTGTACAAGGTCAGGTTGGCCAAGAGCCTTGGTTGTGTACCTGTACAAGGTCAGGTTGGCCAAGAGACTTGGTTGTGTACCTGTACGAGGTCAGGTTGGCCAAGAGCCTTGGTTGTGTACCTGTACAAGGTCAGGTTGGCCAAGAACCTTGGTTGTGTACCAGTACTAGGTCAGGTTGGCCAAGAGCCTCTGTTGTGTATCTGTACAAGGTCAGGTTGGCCAAGAGCCTTGGTTGTGTACATGTTGAGCATAAGACTCATCCTCTTGTATTTACTAAATGAGGCAACGGTGGCTTGGAGATACACATGCCAACATGTGTATCATCTGTATACCATAGTCATGTACTGTTGAGTGACCTTGGGTCTCAGAAGTTCAAAGAAAGTTTATTATCAAAGTACATATGTGTCACCATATACTACTCTGAGATTAATTTTTGCAGCCATTCATAGTAGGACAAAAAATACAACAGAATCAATGAAAAACTACACACAAAGACTGACAAACAACCAATATATAAAATAAGACAAACTGCATATACCAAAAAAAAAAGAATAATTAAATAAATAATACTGAGAACAAGAGATAAAGAGTTGTTAGGTTGTGTTCAGTGTTACGCTGAGTTGAGTTATTTACGATGGTTCAGGAACCTGATGGCTGAAAGATAAAAACTGCTCCTGGAGCTGGGTGAGGAATGTTTCCTCATTGGTTTTGAAAATTAACTCCACTTATTTGTTGTTGGAGGTGCAAAGCAGCAAAAACGGTTAAGACAAGGATCAAGGAGAGGCTGTTGATAGGGCAAAATTGCAGTCAACAGGATGAGTTGCAATATAAAAGATGGACAAAACTGAAAAGGGTGAATAAAGGTTTTATTGGAGTAAGACCCGAAACGACGACTGTACTTCTTCCTATAGATGCTGCTTGGCCTGCTGCGTTCCACCAGCATTTTGTGCGTGTTGCATAAAGGTTTTATATTTGACTGTGCACAGTATACGGAATAAGGTCAATGAACTTGTAGTACATTCACAGATTGACATGTCTGATGTTGTGGGCATCACTGAATCATGGCTGAAAGAAGATTATTGCAGGGAGCTTAATGTCCAACAGTACACAGGGCATATGTACAAAATTAAGGGAGGGAAGTTTAGGGGAGACATCAGGGGTAAGTTTTTTACACAAAGGGTTGTGAGTGCCTGGAATGACTTGCCAGGGATGGTGGTGGAGGCTAAAACATTAGGGGTATTTAAGAGCCTCTTGGACAGGTATATCAATGAAAGAAAAATGGAGGGTTATGGGGTCGTGTGGGTTTAGTACTGTTTTTTAAGGATTATATGGGTCAGCACAACTTGGAGGGCTGAAGGGCCTGTACTGTGCTGTAGTGTTCTATGGTTCTATGGTACACATTGTATTGAAAGTATGAACAGGTATGCAGAGGGGGAGAGGTGGCTCTGCTGGTAAAAAATTAAATCAAATCATTAGAATGGGGTCAGAAAGTGTTGAACTGTTGTGGGTAGAGCTAAGAACTGTAAGGGTAAAAGGATTCTGACAGGAGATAGATACAAACCCCAAAGCCGTAGTAAAGATGTGGTCTGCAAATTACTATGGGAAATAGAAAATGCATGTCAAAAAGGCAATGTTACAATAGTCATAGGAGATTTCAATATGCTGGTAGACTGGGAAAATCAGGTTGGTGCTGGATCCTAAGAGGGTGTATTTCTAGAATGCCTATAAGATGTTTTATTTAGAGGTGCTTGTGGTTGAGCCCACTATGGGATCAGCAGTTCTGGATTAGGTACTGTGCAGTGAACCAGAATTTATTAAGGATCCTAAGGTAAAGGAATTCATAGGAGTCAGTGATCATAATATGATAGAATTCACTCTACAACTGGAGAAGAAGCCATATCACAGTATCACAGTGGAGTAAAGGGAAATATAGAGGCATGAGAGAGGAGCTAGTCAGAATCGACTGGAAGGGAGTACTAGCGGCAGAAGAGCAAATGGTTAGAATTTCTGGAAGCAACTTGGAAGGCACAGGATATATAAATCTCAATTTATATTTAAAATATTTTAGAACTTGTAAATTAAGTTAAACTTGAGGCTGTTTGGCACTACTTGGGATTGATCACCTAGTTCTAAGTTTGTAGCCCTGAGCACGTGGTGGCCAGCTGGAAACACAAGAGATTCTGCAGATGCTGGAAATGCAGAGTAACATTCATAAAATGCTGGAGGAACTCAGCAGGTCAGGCTATGGAAAACTCTTAGAACTTTCAGGACTCAGAGGGTTTTGGCCTGAACATAGACTCTTTATTCCTCTGCCTTGTGACCAGCTGCCTTGCTTCCATGTTGTTACCCTGTTCTGCCACTGCAGCAGCACTGCCAATTGAGGTGCAAAGTGTTCAACCTCCAGAATTCCACATCAGTCACCAAAAAGATCCTATCTAGTATCTAGTGTGAGCTTCACCAGTGCTCTCAATCGAAGTTTCATTCCCTGTGATTCGTTTTCATTTTTTACTCCCTCCACCCTGCACAAAGACCGATTTTACTTCTAGTAATTTGATCACTATTTCTTATTTTGTCTAAAGTGCCCTTGCTTGACATGAGATACGACCGTCACACCAACATATCAAGGGATAATCGTCTGATGATGATCAAGCAAGGAAACTAAATAGCAAGAGATTAGTTTTGGGCCCACATGTTGCAGGATAAGCTAAAAGATGCTGAGGTTAATTGCTGCTATCGGTGTCATGTTGTGTCACAACTGACACTTGAGTAAAGCCCTGCTGCTGGAGAGGGAATAAGAACCTTTGGGATAATCCTATCAGTACGTTGCAAGAAGAAACATTACAGCTTCATGAATGTCACCATCCATCTGATTAGCGACACCCTGCTGATGGGGAAAGAGCACAATAACTTATTATTTTTGGCAAAACTTGTACAATAATTACTTACAACCAGATGGGACTACATTGGAACTTCCAACAATGCAGAAATATGAAAACCTCCAACAATAAACATTCATGTTTCTATCCACATTAGTGCTTGCTACTAGCCATCATGTTTCTTCCATTCATCACATTCATTATCACTAACATAAATGATGTACAGCGCAAACACGGAAAATTACTAAATTAAATAAATACTGCCCAAATAAGGAATAGTGAATAGTGTTTATGGGTTCATGAAGTGTTCAGGAATCAGACACCAGGTGGGAAAACACTGTTTCTGAATCATTGACTGTGGAACATGAAAAAGGATGTGTGATGAGGGTATTTAATATTTTGGTAATATTTGAGTAATGTTGAAAATATGTTGTTGATTAAGCATTCTTGTGCATTTAAACAATTCAATATGGGTTAAAACAGTACGCTACCACGTGATACATGCAGACCTCACTTAAAGGACTAGGAGGGCCAAGATGGCCTGTTTCCGTGCTATGATTGTTATATGGTTATATGGTTAAAGTAAAACACAAACTGACTCACATTTCGGACTCCCATGTCTTTCTTTGAATTGTGTTAATGTCTTGAAGTTATAAAACTTAACAGTATTAATGAGGTATTTTTATAAAATGAACCCGAGTCAGCTACTGACCTACTGAAGTGCAGAGAGACATTTGAACTAAAACGAAAAGCAGTGAGTAAAAATTACAGTCCAGCACATGCAGAGACTGTTGAGTTAAAAAGTAGTGCAGCACATGTTCTTCAGAATATTAAAAAGTAATACATGACCAAATATTAAAAAGTCAGAAAATGGAAGAATTCATAGGTTCATAAAGAGTGAGTACCCGTTGATAATAATCATAAAATTAAGAACAGAGTTGCTCACTTCATTGGTGTGTTTGATTCCACAAGAGATAACAGGCTCATGTATGCTGAGGTAATTGAGCAGTACTTTGAAGCAAATGAAACAGCCAATCAGAAACATTGAGTTTTGCTGATACTATGAATATGATGCAAGAGCATTTAGATCAGAAGCCCTTGTTGATTGTAGAACACTTTGTACTTCATAAGCGGAATCAAAAGGAAGTGGAATCCTTTTCAACATACGTGGCTGAATTGAAGTCCGTTATATACTTAATGATTAATGATACACTGAGAGGTTGTTTAGTTTGTGGAATCTTACAAGAAAACATTCAAAAACAGTTCCTAACTGAAGCACAACTTACATTTAAAAGAGCAATTAAAATTGTAGTATCAATGGAAACAGCAGACAAAGATGCAATTGAATTGCAGTCAGGAATGAAAATGAGCGTGAACAAAATTGCAGCATCTATATGAAGTCCAACCTGGTTAAACAAATTGTGTTGCAGATGTGGCAGGGCTCACATACACCAGATCAATACATATTTAAAGGTAAAACTTGCAGAAAATGCAACAAAGTAGAACGTATACAAACAGCATGCATAAAGATAAAATTCAAGTTGCAGTTTCAAAAAGAGCATTAATCTGCACGCTGTTGATGAAAAATCAGATAATGATTTGAATGACACAGGACTGAGAGCCTTGAGATTAACAATGTGAAAACTAATAATAGATGAGAAATATAGTCTGCACCAGAAGTTGATTAAAATGAAATTAGACACTGCCTTGGCTGTTTCAGACATTGCACAAAGTGAGCTTGAATGGCATTTTAAAGATACTAAACAGAAGCCTGCAGGTATCCAACTAAGAGCTTATGCTGGAGGAAAGGTAACTCTGTGGGAATGGCAGTCGTAACCATGAAATATAATGACCCACAAGCCACACTGGGCTTGTACGAGGTAAAAACAGGAGGATCAGCATTGTGGCGATGTGACTGGCTGAGACAAGTACAACTTGATTGGAGATCCATCCACATGCCACATCCCCTGCAATAGAGCCAACTGAAACAAATTAAGGAAGGTACTGGATGATGCCTCAACTGTCTCCATGCTGAACACCATGAACCATTGCCCAGCGGGGGAAAACAGGTGTCGATGCCAGCCTCTGTGCCTCTGGTTGGGAAATGTATTGGACCAGGAATGAAACATGCTACTCAGAGGAATTGTGAAAGCAACAAAAGCAGTGGGCTGACTGCAACAGTGTTTGAAGGCAACCTATCTGAGAAAGCTTTTAATAAGCTAATCAGACAGTTAATTGTGAAATCTGGCTGGGTTTTAAACTGTAAGAGGGTTCAAGGAACTTCAGGAAAGTTGCAAGCATTCAGCCTCTTCTCACCTGCCTATCGCTTCCTCCTGGGTCTCCTCCTCCTTCCCTTTCTCCTGTAGTCCACCCTCTTCTCCTATCAGATTCCTTCCTCTCCAGTCCTTTACCTTTCCCACTTTCCCTTCAACAATCACCTTGAAGCTATCATCCTTTGCCTCCCACCACCTTATATTCTGGCATCTTCCCTTTCCTTTTCAGTCCTGAAGAAGGGTCTTGGCCTGAAATGTCAACTGTTTGATACAGTATTTTTATTGTCCATACAGACAGTAATAACGTCACATAATCTGTTTTCAGTAATGTTGACTGAGTGGAAGGAGATGAGTTATTAACTTCAAACTTTCTGCGTAATCACTCAAATAGTTGAACTGCATGTGCATGTAACGAGAGCTGTATAACCCATCTCCTTCTACCTTGGGCCAGAAACTTATCAACCACCTCTGCTGTGGACACTTTCTGGAGGTCCAAGATCTGTATGCTCCACGACCGCTCGACTAAGTGTGTAAATGTAGGATGAGACTATGTTGAAAAATAAATGTGCTGGGTTTTCTAAAATTGACTCCTTCTACCTTAGGCCACGAACTTATCAATCACCCCTTGTAAGCTTGGCAGAACCATTTCTACTGACAGGAGAAGGGGCAAAGATGTGGTATAAAACCATCTTAGGGTAGATAGGGCTCATCAGCCCATGGTTGGCAGCTCATCGAGGTGCAGGAAAACTCTGATCTCAAACTATCGCCACCTTGCGGCTATCCCACTCATTAGGAAAATTTCAGGAGAAACCCCCAAGGGAAGAATCCGGAACTGGAGTCCCTAAAGCAGTTAATTGTTAATTGAGTTCAATGCTGACTGGCAACTCCTACAATGCTGCTGGTACCAAACTCTGCTGTTCCTTTGGGATCTTCAGATGTGTGGAGAGGTGGAGCTTTCTACATGGGCGACAGCTTGCTCACCATATTGCACTGCCCAGGCTTGCGTATCTAGGCAGCTAGGATGCAACATCCATGGTCTACCCTGACCAATGGAGGACTAATCTTTCAACCTTTTTTACATCTTTCCTGTAGTTAGGTGACCAAAACTGCAAACAATACTCCATATCAGGCTCACCAATGACTTATACAGCTTCAACATAACGTCCCATCTCCAGTACTCTATACATAGATTTATTAGGCAATGTGCCAAAAACTTCCATTACAATCCTATCTACCTACGATGCCACTTTCAATGAATTATTGACCTGTATTCCCAGATCCCTTTGTTCTATCACACTCCCCAGTGCCCTACTGTTCACTGTGTAAGATATACCCTCTTTCAAGAAGGAGCTAGATAGGTATCTTATGGATAGGGGAATCAAGGGATATGGGGACAAGGCAGGAACCAGGTATTGATAGTAGATGATCAGCCATGATCTCAGAATGGCGGTGCAGGCTCGAAGAGCTGAATGGTCTACTTCTGCACCTATTGTCTATTGTCTATTGGTCCTACCAAAGTGTAAAACCTTTGCTTGGATATGTTGCTTGGATTTCCAGCATCTGCAGATTTTCTTTTGTTTGTGATCAGTTTTCCAGCATCTAATACCATTCTCTGGCTTCTCCCACAAAGCTAATGTCTAATGTCTAAGTCCTGATGAAGGGACTCTGCCCCAAAACATCAGCTGTTTACTTTTTTCCAAAGACGCTGCCAGGCCTGTTGAGTTCCTCCTGCATTTTGTATGTGTTGGCTAAGCTAAAGGCCAGGGTTTCCAGGCTTGTGATCTCAGGATTGCTACCCATGTCACATGCAAATGAGGCAGACTATGCAGTTTAACATGTGCTAAGGAGTTGGCGTAGAAGGGAGGGTATAAGATTTTTGGATCATTGGGCTCTCTTCCAGAGAAGGTGGGGCATGAACAGAAGGGACCATTTGCACCTGAACTGGGGGATTAATATCCTAATGCGAAGGTTTGCTAATGCTACATGGTGGGGTTTAAACTAAAGCATGGGGATGGGAACCAGAGTGTCAGAGCAGTTAGTGGAGAGGCTGTGGAGACAGATGTTGAAAGGTCAGACACAGTCAGAAATTTAAAGGTCGAACATGATGCGACTAATATACTGAGCTGCATACATTTCAATGCAATAAGTATTGTAAGAAAGGCAAATGAGCTCAGGGCATAGGTCAATACTTGGAATTATTATATTGTAACCATCACTGAGACTTGGTTGCAGAAGGGGCAGGACTGGCATCAATATTCTGAGCTTCCGTTGGTTTAGATGCCAAAGAGCAGGAGGGATTGAAGCAGGAGAATGGCATTACTAGTCAGAGAAAATGTCATGGTACTGTTCGGTCAGGACAGACTGGAAAACTCATCCAGTGAGGCTTTATGGGTGGAACTGGGGTTATATTATAGATCACCCAGCAGTCTGCAGGATTTCGAGGAACAAATCTGCACAGAGATCGCAATCTGTTGTAAGAAGCACAAGGCTGTAATTATATGTGAATTTAACTTTCCATATATTGAATGGGACTCTCATACTGTAAAGAGTCTAGATGGGATAGAGGTTGTCAAATGAGCTCTGAAAAGTTTCCTTAATTAGTACATAGAGGTCCCAATGAAAGAGTGCGTGATACTTGATCTCCTTCTAGTGAATGAGACAGGACAGGTGACAGAAGTTGGTATAGAAGAACACTTTGCATCTAGTGATCATAATACTATAGATTCAAAGTATATTTGGAAGAAAATAGGTCTGATCCATGTGTTGAGATTCTAAATTGGAGAAAGGCCTATTTTGATGGTATCGGTAAGGATTTGGCACATGTGGATTGGGGCAGGTCGTTTTCTGGCACAGGTTTACTTGGTAAGAGGAAAGCCTTCAACAGAGAAATACTTGAGAGTACACAGCTTTTATCTGCTTGTAAGTAAAGTCTCAGCCTTCAAGAGATATTGAGGCCCTGGTTAAGAAAAAAAAAAGGTGCATAGCAGGTACAGGTAGGTAGGAACAAATGAGGTGCTTATGAAATGAACGAGAACATTCAAGGAAGAAATGAGGAGGGCTAAAAGAAGGCATGAGATTTCCCCAACAGACAGGGTGAAGGAGAATCCTGAGAGATTCTACAGGTCTGTTAACAGCCGAAGTACAGAAATTGCAAGGGCCTAGGCAGAGATATTTAAATCATCCTTAGCAACAGGTGAGGTACTGGAGGATTGGATAGCCAATGTTGTTCTGCTGCTTAAGAAAGGCTCTAAAACTAAACCAAGTGATTATAGGCCAGTGACTCTGACACCAGCAATAGGAAAGTTTTTGGAAGTATTCTAAGGGACTGGATATATGAGTATTGGATAGACGGGGGCTGACTAAGGGTAGTCAGTATGGCTTTGTGTGTAATCAGTCATGCCTAATCAATCTTATAGAGCTTTTTTGAGGAAGTTACCAGGAAGGTTGATGAAGGGAAGGTAGTGGATGCTGCCTACATGGACTTTAGTAAGGCATTTAACAAGGTCCCGTATAGAAGGTTGGTCAAGAAGATTCAGTCGCTCGGCATTCAAGATAAAATAGCAAATTGGAATAGACATTGGCTTTGAGGGAGAAGCCAGAAAGTGCTAGCAGATTGGTGCCTCTCTGACTGGAGGCCCATGACTGGTGGAGTGCCACAGGTATCGGTACTGGGTCCTTTTTTGTTTGTCATCTGTATCAATAACCTGGATGATAACATGGCTGACTGGATTAGCAAAAGTTGCAGATGATCCAGTATTGGGGTTGTCGTGGACAGTGAGGAAGACTACCAGAGCTTGCAGCTGGATCTGCACCAGCTGGAAAAATGGGCAGAAAATTGCCATGTGTGCGAGGTTTTGCACTTCAGTAGGCCTTACCCAGTGAACAGTAGGGCACTGAGGAGTGTGGTAGAACAAAGGATTTGGGAATACAGGTCCATAATTCATTGAAAGTGGAGTCACACATAGATAGGATTGTAAAGAAAGCTTTGTGTGCAGTTTGGTCACCTACCTAGAGGAAAGATGTAAATACGTTTAAAGTACTACAGAGAAAACATAAGGATGTTCAAAGCTTCAAAGGTTTATTTTATTGTTGAAGTATGCATGTATGATACAACTCTGATATTCGTCTCTTCCAGATAGCCATGAAACACTGTATAGAAAGACTATGAAAGTTGTTGAAAGAAAAGACATGAACCAACACCCCCCCACACACACTGCCCCCCCCACACACACACACACACACATACACACACACACACACACACACACACACACACACACACACACACACACACACACACACACACACACACACACACACACACAAAGAAAAAGAAACAAAACTCGCAAACCCCAAACCAGGACCGGAAGACCTGCTTTATAAGAAAAGATTGGATAGTTTAGGACTGTATTCCCTTGGATCTTTAACGATTGAAGTGAGATTCGATTGAGGTGTCCAAAATTATTAGGAGTACAGGTAGGGTAAATGCAAATGGGCTTTTTTCACTGAGGTTTGGTGGAACTACAACCAGAGGTCATGGATTAAGAGTGAAAGGTTAGCTTAAGGGGAATGTGAGAGTAAACTTCTTCACCCAGAGGGTGGAGGGGTTGTGGAACAAGCAGTCAGGAAACATGGTGCCTGTGAGTTTGATTTCAAGGTTTAAAAGAATTTTGAATGGGTACGTGGATGGCAATGCAGTTCAATGGGAGTAGGCAGTTTAAATGGTCCTGCACGGCCTGCTTCTGTGCTCTACATTTTTACGATTTTATGACTCTATGACCTTGTGGGATTAGTCTTATACAGAAGTTTATTGATAGACCACAGGCGATGAGACTGGAACCAGAAGCACGAGGTTAATGATAAAACATTGGGACTTAGATCCGGGAGTCTGCAGGACTGCAGTTAGATCTGCAGATTTAACAACAGATATTGAGATGGGGATCAGCTCCAGGTGTTTGATGGTAAATCACAGGCTGGGTCCTCAGTCATCTTGCACACCATACCATTGCATTCTAACCCCAATCCGTCAACGATTGTGGGTGCATCAGCCTCCCCACATTAAACAAAGTCATGCACAGGCATTCTCCACTAAGGAATCCACCCTAACATCCTGGTTAAGTGAATTCCAGATCGGCCTCTACCACCAACTGAAGACCCACAGGTAGACACCCTTTTGGAGAACATCATACCTGACTCGAGTGAGTTGGCAACCAGATCCCAAGCTTTAATGAAAGGCACTATGCATTGAGACCAGCATAAGGCTTGCTTTAAAGTCAAATAATTTTATTTGGTATTCTGCCCAACAGCAACTGCATAGAACAATTTATCCAGTATTAATAAAATTACGTATCCATGTATTCTACGTACATTCTGCAATTCAGAATTGAGTCTGTTTATAAAGCTATTTTTATAAACTGAATCACTTCAGACACATAGAATCATTCTCACACCTGAACAAATTTGATTAAACAAATTCTTCAATTACAAACCCTTAAGTTGTAATGAGTTTCTACAATAGTTCTCCAATGTAATATCCTAAATAAAGTTCATCCAGTGTAAATTGTCATATTGGTTTTATTTAAAAACTTCCAATTCAGTTTCAAGCAGAGATTTCTCATCCTCACATGTATATAGAAAGAGCTGATTGTAGACTTCAGGAAGGGTAATATGAAGGAACACATACCAATCCTCATAGAGGGATCAGAAGTGGAGAGAGTGAGCAGTTTCAAGTTCCTGGGTGTCAAGATCACTGAAGATCTAACCTGGTCCCAACATATCGATGCAGTTATAAAGAAGGCAAGACAGCGGCTATACTTTATTAGGAGTTTGAAGAGATTTGGCATGTCAACAAATACACTCAAAAAACTCTATAGTTGTACTGTGGAGAGCATTCTGACAGGCTGCATCACTGTCTGGCATGGAGGGGCTACTGCACAGGACCGAAAGAAGCTGCAGAAGGTTGTAAATCTAGTCAGCAACATCTTGGGCACTAGCCTACAAAGTACCCAGGACATCTTTAGGGAGCGGTGTCTCAGAAAGACAGCGTCCATTATTAAAGACCTCCAACACCCAGGGCATGCCTTTTTCTCACTGTCACCATCTTGAAGGCGCACATGCAGCGATTCAGGAGCAGCTTCTTCCCCCCCGCCATCCAATTCCTAAACGGACATTGAATCTTTTGACATTACTTCACTTTTTTTAATAAACAGTATTTGTTTTTGCACATTTTTTAAAGTCTATTCAATATACATAATTAATTTACCTGTTTATTTATTATTATTATTATTATTTTTAAATTTTTGTTCTTTGCGATATTATGTATTGCATTGAACTGCTGCTGCTAAGTTAACAAATTTCATGTCACATGCTGGTGATAATAAACCTGACTCTGATTCTGATATAAATTGGTTTATTATTGTTACATCTATCATGGTACATTGAAAATTTCGTTTTGCACGTTATTTCATCAAATCAATGCTTTGAGCTATATTATCAGAAATGTATGTTTATTGTGCTCCTCAATTTAAAAATAAGGGTTTAAAATAGTTCTAATACAATTCTGAAAATTAAATCTGCAAATCACAATTCCTATCCCTGCTAACTTAAGCAAAAACAGACAGTGATGATCCAAAATTTTACTTCCATATCATTCATAAATCCAGGGAATAATGGATTAAGTCATTAGGAGTGACTGGAGCTTTGGTCGGTAGGATTTTTAGCTTTGCGTTCATTGCAATTGTTTAAAATGAGGTTGCATCATGGAATTATTCAACATCATCCCCTACAGAGGGCGCTGTCTGCTGCTTAATGTTAATCCTCGATCTGCTGGCAATATCAAATGGTCTTACTGTCCTTTATAACCATATAACAATCACAGCACGGAAACAGGCCATCTCGGCCCTCCTAAACTCCTAAACCCTCCGAACTCTTAATCTCACCTAGTCCCACCTAGTCCGCACTCAGCCCATAACCCTCCACTCCTTTCCTGTCCATATACCTATCCAATTTTACCTTAAATGACACAACTGAACTGGCCTCTACTACTTCTACAGGAAGCTCATTCCACACAGCTATCACTCTCTGAGTAAAGAAATACCCCCTCGTGTTTCCCTTAAACTTCTGCCCCCTAACTCTCAAATCATGTCCTCTCGTTTGAATCTCCCCTACTCTCAATGGAAACAGCCTATTCACGTCAACTCTATCTATCCCTCTCAAAATTTTAAATACCTCGATCAAATCTCCCCTCAACCTTCTACGCTCCAATGAATAGAGACGTAACTTGTTCAACCTTTCTCTGTAACTTAAGTGCTGAAACACAGGTAACATCCCAGTAAATAGTCTCTGCACTCTCTCTAATTTATTGATATCTTTCCTATAATTCGGTGACCAGAACTGCACACAATATTCTAAATTTGGCCTTACCAATGCCTTGTACAATTTTAACATTATAAACAGTAAGTTAGTCAAGTCAGGCTCCGCTGGAATTAAAACATACAGTGCAAAATTCTGCCCCCGTGCTGGCATCACATAGACTAGAACAGGCCATTCATCCCCTCAGGTTGGTTCTGCTATTCATTTAAACATGGCTAATTTAAATTCTGATTTATGCCAGAATCCACAACCTTCTCCGGAACAGAGTTACAGATTACCACTGTATTTTCAGTGATAAATGCTTCTTGATTTTCACATCTAAATGGCTGTCCTTAATTTATCAGACCCCTTCTTCTCCTTTGACCAGCACCACCAGAAGAACTAAGTTTTATTTCTTCTACTGAACCCTTTCGAGATCCTTGATAATCAATCAGCTCACCCCCTCAAGAAATTTGTCTCCATAATCTGTGCCCAAGCACCTCATCATTGTAGAGGAAGGGTTCAGGATGGAGATGAATCAGCCTGTATTGCAACACTCTCTCTCTCAATCCCTGTGATTAAGGCAATGGAGGAAGAGAAAGGTAAAAGTTCTGTATGGTGGGTAACACAGAGTTATTTCTGAGGTCACAAAGACGAGGAAATCTGCAGATGCTGGACCTGTTCCAAGCCTATATGGGTATCGGTCCCCCGCTTTTCCTTTGCTACATTGACAACTGCATTGCCGCTGCCTCCTACATGCATGCTGAGCTCATTGACTTCATTAACTTTGCCTCCAACTTTCACCCTGCCCTCAAATTTACCTGGTCCATTTCTGACACTTCCCTCCCCTTTCTTGATCTTTCTGTCTCCATCTCTGGAGACGGCTTATCTACTGATATCTACTATAAGCCTACAGACTCTCACAGCTACCTGGACTATTCCTTTTCCCACCCTGTCTCTTGCAAAAAGGCTATCCCCTTCTCACAATTCCTCCGTCTCCACCACATCTGCTCTCAGGATGAGGCTTTTCATTCCAGGACGAAGGAGATGTCTTCCTTTTTTAAACAAAGGGGCTTCCCTTCGTCCACCATCAACTCTGCTCTCAAGTGCATATCTCCTATTTCCCGCACATCCGCCCTCACCCCATCCTCCCGCCACCCCACTCGGGATAGGGTTCCCCTTGTCCTCACCTGCACCCCACCAGCCTCCGGGTCCAACATATAATTATCCGTAACTTCCATGCCTACGCGACTCCCTTATCCATTCGTCCCCCCCATCCCCTCCCACCGATCTCCCTCCTGGCACTTATCCTTGTAAGTGGAACAAGTGCTACACCTGCCCTTACACTTGCTCCCTCACCACTATTCAGGGCCCCAGACAGTCCTTCCAGGTGAGGCGACACTTCACCTGTGAGTCGGCTGGTGTGGTATACTGCGTCTAGTGCTCCCGGTGTGACCTTTTATATATTGGTGAGACCCGACGCAGACTGGGAGACCGTTTTGCTGAACACCTACGCTCGGTCCGCCAGAGAAAGCAGGATCTCCCAGTGGCCACACATTTTAATTCCACGTCCCATTCCCATTCTGATATGTCTATCCATGGCCTCCTCTACTGTCAAAATGAATCCACACTCAGTTTGGAACACCTTATATACCGGCTGGGTAGCCTCCAACCTGATGGCATGAACATTGACTTCTCTAGCTTCCGTTAATGCCCCTCCTCCCCTTCTCACCCCATCCCTGATTTATTTATTTTTCCCCCCTCCCCTTTTTGTTCTCTCTGTACCCATCACTCTGCCTATTCTCCATCTTCCTCTGGTGTTCCCCTCCCCCTTTCTTTCTCCCTGGGCCTCCCATCCCATGATCCTTTCCCTTCTCCAGCTCTGTATCCCTTTTGCCAATCACCTTTCCAGCTCTTAACTTCACCCCACCCCCTCTGGTCTTCTCCTATCTTTCGGATTTCCCCTCTCCCTTCTAGTTTCAAATCTCTTACTATCTTTCCTTTCAGTTAGTCCTGACGAAGGGTCTCGGCCCAAAACGTCGACAGTGCCTGGCCTACTGCGATCCACCAGCATTTGGTATTTCTGAGGTAAAAGTTTTGTATGATGGGCAACATAGAGGTATTACAGGGGTAAACGTTCTGTATGATGGAGTAACACAGAGGTATTGCAGGGGTAAAAGTTTTGAATGATGGATGACACAGAGGTATTGAAGGGGTAAAAGTTCTGTATGATGGAGTAACACAAAGGTATTGCAGGGGTAAAAGTTTTGTATGATGGGTAAAACAGAGGTATTACAGGGGTAAAAGTTCTATATGATGGAGTAACACAGAGATATTGCTGAGGTAAAAGTTCTGTATGATCATATTGATGTGGAGTAACACAGAGGCAAAGGGCCTTTCTCTTTTTCTAAAGTTCTGTTATTCTTATGATCTGGTTCTTGCTGCAGCCTTGTTTGTTTTGGTTTGCTGATGTTAAAAATTACCAAATATACTGGCCTGGAGAGATATACAAGTAAAGACAAAACTGATAGCTTATTGTTGTCACTGCTGCTCCCAATCACAGATTTCTGACTGTGCTGTGAATTACCAGATCCAACACATTATCACCTCCTACAAATTGTCCACATTGACTTCCTAGACTAGAGCCTTTCATACAACACGCTCAAGCACCACCAGCTCCCCCAAACTCAATAACATTCAGGCCAGCCATACACCTACCAAAACTATTTCTGAAGCCTGCACTCTATGTACTGTACCTAATCCCCCATCAATCACCAACCACTGTTTCCAAAGCTCACAAGACTTTCACGAGTCAGTCTGGTCACTGGCTTGTCTCCTACGCCAGTCCAATCCACATTATCTATAATCCTTGTTTTTCCAGACCACGTCACTTTTCAGGAACTGATACGCTTCATGCTAACTACTGTTAATCAGCCAGTCATATAAGTCACAGTCTATGTTTAAACTTCACAAGACAAAGCTTGTGCTTTACACCTGCCAGTATTAGAAGTTATATTTAATTTTACCACCAAAAGAACAAAAGGAGATATTAGGAGACTATTATAAGACTCAATGCATCGGATTTCTGAGATTTGGAATTTGTTCAGGAAAGCAGATCTCATAAATTACAGCAGAAAACTACAAAAGATAGAGGGAGGGAAGTGAGCTATTCAGACAGGGCTTCAGAAAGCCAACACAAGCATGGGAAGCAGTCCGAAGAGCTTCATTTTGCACTGTGAAATATTACGGGATAACTTTAGCCAAACCAACACAGCAGGAAACTGGCAGACGCAGATCAGGTTTACAGCGCGGCCTGTTGTCACTTCACTTTCATTTTAAGAACACTTCCACACTCTTTCCTCAGAGGTGGTGGGTGGATTCTTTTAACAGGCCAATAAACCATAACACGGATGCTCTTCTCAGCTGCGAGTTGACCTGAGTTATAGGGCGAAGTTGAATAGGTTACGACTTTATTCCCCGGAACATAGGAGAAGGAGTGGAGATTTGAAAGAGGTGTACAAAATTATGAGATGTATAGATATGGGTGAATTTATGCAGGATTCTTCCACTGAGATTGGGAAAGACTAGAATTAGAGAACATGGGTTAAGGGTGAAAGGTGAGTTTCTTTACTAAGGCGGGGGTGTGAGTACGGAATGAGCTGTTGGTGGATTCAGGTTCAATTACAACATTTAACAGCAGTTTGTATCGGTACATTGGTGGGAGGAGTATGCTCCAGGTGCATGTTGATGGGACTAGGCAGAAGAACAGTTCAGCATAAACTAGATGGGCTGAAGGGCCTATTTCTGTATTGTAGTGCTCTTTGACTCTAAGATGTCACTTCAGAACATGGTGCCAGAACGAGTCTCCAGCCACCTTCAATGTCCTGGGTGGATTTGAACCGTATGAAAGTTGGGTATCTTTGGAATACATCGGATCTTTGAAATACGTTGGAAGGATTGGACAATCACTAACTTTGGTTCTATTTCCCACTAATTACAATGGAAAGAAAAATGATGTGAAATGTGAAATATCACAATTTGATGATGTAAAATGTGAAATCTCAGGTGGTGTTTGTGGATCATGAAGCATTGAAGAACGTTACCATGTGTTATCTGGGTAGAACATTTCAAAGGGTTGGTAAGGGGCACACAGTGGTTAAGTGCTGCTTTGCACACTAACCTCTTTTACACATCAAGTGTTTCTGTTACTTTGAATTTCCAGCTATCCAACTGAAATGTATGAGACAGGGCACTGTCTGACACTTCCAGTGCTGAGCAAGCCGTGTCAGAATATAAGATTCAAGATTCAAAAACTTTATTGTCATTCTAACCATACATCAGCTCTGCAGGGCAGAATGAGACAGCGTTTTCCAGGAGCAGTGCAATCATAACTTAACAAACACAACACTAAATAATAAACATAACAATAAATAGTAAAACACAACAGCCACATGTCAGTTAAAAACAAGTTATAAGTGTCCAGTGCAAGTTGAAAGTGTCCAAAGCAGAGTCAAAGAAGTAAAAGCAAGAACCATACAGCTCTTCCAGCCTGTTGATCATAGTTGATCATCTAATATGTTCATCTACTATGATCGTCTATTATGTTTTTGTTAGCTGAACTACATAGTTCAGCTAGCAAAAAATCACAATTGATCTTGATTCCACTCATGTCTTTGAAAATATTCATTGCCAGAAGTCTGTAACCTTCTAGAGGAAAGAAATCTTCTATAAATTTATTTCTGAATGCATGATTTCTAATTCTGACAAGATGCCTCAAAGTTCTGGATTCTCCTGCCACAGGGTACTACCACTCAGCATCCAACCCCTTTAGGTCTTATCACTTCAATGAGGTGAGGTCTTATTCTTCAGTCTAGTGAACTCAGCTCTCTTTATTTTGTTTAATGTCCTAACTCTATTTATCAGTTCAAAACTAAACTGTACAACCACCAAACCAAGTACCTCCTCCCTTAAGAATGAACACCACAACTGCATAGTGTACACCAGATATTGTTACAGCAAAACTCTGTAAGACGTTCTCATCTCCACATGCTGTCTCTGTCAATATGGATACAAGTGCCGCTTACTTTTCCTGATTCCAGAACTTCGGAATGTAAGAATGAAGGGTGGATCACTCCTTCACTGGAGGACCACTGGCAAGGTGCTCTTCATGGACGAGTTCATCTCAGACTCCCAGATGTACATTGCTGGACATCAGCTGATGACACATCTAGCCTCTTGCTTCACCACTGCATGCAATGTTGAGTCAACATAAATACACTGAGTTCAGAGGCTGCATACAGCTACAGAAGCTTTGTCCCACACCAGTAGGTTCATGAACAGCTACTTTCCTACAGTCATAAGGTTCTTGACAGATTTGCATCTCCCTAACCCTCCCTTAGCACTGGAACACTACAGATCACCTCTTGCACTCCTATCGACTTGTCTCTGTTTTTTAAATCTATCTTTCAATCTATTTATTTAATTTATTTGCCTAATAACATGACAATTTACAATGACTATTTAACCTACTAACCAGTACATCTTTGGACTGAGGGAGGAAGCTGTGGTTCACGGGGTGAACATACAAACCCCTTACAGATGGTCCTGGAAATTTTCTTTAATGTCTTGTTTTGAACATGCTTTTCTTGTTCTCTTCGCTGTTTTATATTATTTACATCTATTTTACTTATAATTTCAAGCTTTTTAATTTTTGTTACTTTAAGGATACAGGCACTTCTGGCCCAACGAGCCAGTGCTGCCCAATTACACCCATGTAACCAATTAACCTTCTAACTTGTGCACCTTTGGACTGTGGGAGGAACCCAGAGCACCAGGAGAAAACCCGTGGTGTTACAGGGAGAACAGCCAAACTCCCGTTTGGTGCGTTATCAGAGCCTCTGTGATGCTCATTGTACTTGTACCTCACTGTACTTGAGCATGTGACAATAATCTCAACTTGATACTTTGCATTCAGTCTCACAGCTGGCCCCACTCATTCAGCTGAGGTTCACCGATCTTGATCACTGCAGGTAAAGATATGCAGCATTTTTTTAATCTCTGCTGACATCAGGCAGCACTTAGAGCATTGTCTAATGTCCTGGTCTCTATACTGAAGTTTTCTTTTCCAGGACAATACTGATCCAAAAACGTGTTTAGTACTCAAGACTAAAGTTATGGTGCTGGCACAGGATACAGTAGTAGGTGGAAATTCTGCTATGCTGGTAAACTGGGGCATCAAGGCAGTGTACTGAGGTAGAATATAGGCTTGTGTCTAAGGCGCTAAATTTGCTTCTCTGCTTTACTGTGGTGGAATGATGAAGCAGACTCAGTGAGCTGAGAGCACTAACTCTGCAAAGAAGTCCAGAACTAGAAGGCACCAGTTTAAAGTGAGAGGGGAGAAATTTGAAGGAGATGGAAGGAGTAAGTTTTTCACACAGAGGGAGGTGGTTATCTGAAGCGAGCTGCCAGACAGTTACAATTATAATGCTTAATGGATATTTGGACAGGCACTTAGATAGGAAAGGCAGAATAGGATACGGGTCTCATGCAAATAGAATTAGATTAGATAGGCAACACAGGTGACTAGTAGGTCAAAAGGGCCCATTTCTGTGTTGTATCATTCTAAGATTCCAACTAATTCTGGCATTTAAATTTATTTCTAAATATCAGCTTTAAGGTTTTTATTTTGAATTGTGTTTATTTTGTTATAAATTATTTAAACCCTTTTAAACTTCTTCAGATGTCCACGAACATCAGAAATGTTTAAAAACAATAGAAGATGTGATTAGACCTAAGGATTAGACCTAAGACCTGCGCAGAAGTGTCGTGAGACAATATATTTTACCAGAGCCAAGAAGGTAGCAAATGTCACCTTCACTAATGTCATTGTTTCCAAACAAACAAGGTGACTCTCAGTTGAGGGGATAGGTCTCCTTGCGTTTATTACACTCTGTGCAGCCCAGTGGCATTCTTGGCAAATATGAGAATGCTCAAAGTAAAAGGCCTTTTCGTATGACCAGTCTTCAATAATAATCCTCCAGGTCAACCTGTTGCTGGAATTTGCCTCATTAATAATCTTCAGAGTTAATTTTAGAAACTAAATGAAACCAGTACTCTCTGCCCTGCCACAACCTCTCGGTTTTCACGTAACTGTTTGCTCACAGGGGATCGGTGAGGAACTGAAGGTGTCCACAAGTGCTGATTCTTCAGCTAATTGAAGCTGCATTCAGTCATTCTGAAACCAAAATTTGTTTCTAACAGGTCTATAATGCAGGGAGGCCATTTGGCCCATTGTGTCCAGGGCAGCACAAGGAAGATCTGTTTAAATTACTCTCATTTCCCAGCTCACAATGCAAAGTCCTGCAGGTTACAACAGGGGTGGCTTATCAGCACAATGTAAGTTCCTAATGATTCTGCCTTGAAGGGAGGCAGTTGCACTCGCTGCAGCATTCTGAACGATATTTACCCCTCAAACAACCTGAGTGTCTGGTCATGATTAGACGGTGCTGAATCACAAAGGATCCAGTCCATCCCACCTCATTGGCAGCTCCCTAATATAAAAGACAACATCAGAAGATTTTTTTCAGTTATATGAAGAGTAAAGGAGAGGAAAGAACGGACATTGGACCACATGCAGCTATAGTGATCATTATTGGAAACATCCTTTCCACATACACTCTGTTTGGGTCTTTCAATATTCAGTAGGTTTCAATGAGATATCCCCTCTTTCTTTGAAACTCCAGCAAGTCCAGAGCCATCAAACGCTCCTCAGGCATTAATTCTTTCATTCCCACGATCATTCTCGTAAACCTCCTATGTTCTCTCTCCAATGTCAGTACATTCTATCTTAGAAATGGGACTCAAAGCTGGTCAAGATACCCAAAGAGTGGTTTGACTAATGTCTTATAAACCCCAGCATTACATTTTTGCTCTTATATTCTAGTCCTCTTGAAATGAATACTAACATTACTTTTGCCTTCCTTACTACCAACTCAACCTGCAGGTTAACCTTTAACCATATAACAATTACAGCACAGAAGCAGGCCATCTCGGCCCTTCTAGTCCGTGCTGAACGCTTACTCTCACCTAGTCCCACCTACCTGCATTCAGCCCATAACCCTCTATTCCTTTCCTCTCCATATACCTATCCAATTTTTTTTTAAATGATAAAATCAAACCTGCCTCTACCACTTCTACTGGAAGCTCGTTCCACACAGCTACCACTCTCTGAGCTACCTTTAGAGAGCCAACACAATGACTCTCAAGTCCCACTGCACCTCTGATTTTTGAATTTGCTCCCCATTTAGTGCATGCCATGAATTCCATGTGCAACTTCTTTGCCCACTCTCCCAATCTGTCTAAGACCTTTAGCAGACTCCCTGCTTCCTCAATACTACCTGACCCTCCACCTTTCTGCACCATCTGCAAACTTTCCAGCAATTCATCTGCACATCGTTACATACAATAAGTGTAAAGACCAGGGTGCAACACCAATCCCTATGGAACATCACTTGTCACTTTTTGCTTCATTTTCATGTGCTGATTATACTTTTCTACATTAAAGAAAACATCAGGAACTGCATCCTTATTCTTTGGGCCCTTTTGCAGAGTTCTCTAGCAGAGTCTCCTCCTAACCTGAGCAGATTCTCTTCCCTTGTTCTCTGCTGTGAATGGTATCACATGGTAGTGTCTGAACAAGCGTTGCCACAGAAATACTTTGACAGCAAGTTATGCCGCCCCTCCCCTCCGCGAACCCTGTTTAAGTGGTGAAGACAGCTGACAGCTTGTAGCTTTCTCAGTCTCTGAAAAAAATTACACGTGCTAAAACTTAGTAGCACTATTGTAATGTTATAGAGCTTACTTAAAATTAAACTAGTTTAAACCCAATTTAAAGTAATTATATACACTTAAGAATATGCAATTATACACTCTTCATGTTAATTACTTGTAAGTTACTTTTCTTCCCCACAACGATTCTGTTCAAATGAGCCGAGTCACTGAACCTGCACCATGTTTAATCTAACTCAAACCCACTGGATGCATTTTCCAGCCTAATAACTGGACTGAACACACTTAGAGAGTGCAGCCAAGAAACTGCCTGTAAGCATCTGTCATGAAGTTCAAGACATCCTCATGCTCACACACTAGTGTACGTTCTCACACACTTTATACAAGTCCAAAAGGCTGCTCGAAAGTTTCAAGTTTCAAAGAACTTGATTAGAGGGGGATGTCAGAGGTAGACCTTTCACACAAAAACTAGTTAACGCTGCCAGGCTGGCAGTAAAGTCAGATACATTAGGGCCACTTAAGAGACTTTTAGATAGGTACATGGTTGGAAGAAAAATGCAGGGTTTTGTGAGAGGTACTTAAAGTAGTTTAAAGGTCAGCACAACATTGTGGGCCAAAGGGCCTGTACTATGTTGTTAGTTCTACAATCCACACATATCATTGCAGCTTATAATATTTCTATAGAGCTTGATGAATAGGCTGCTGGGAGGATCTTTCTTCAGGCTAGAAACAAGAGTCATAGCCTGTGAGAAAGAAATTAGGACGGAGTTGGAGAAATTCCTTCATGGAAAGGGTAATGAATCTTTGGCATTCGTAACTCTGTAGGGCTGCATAGACTTATCCATTGAGTTTATTCAGAACATAGACTAAAAACTTTATGGAGGTTGAGAGCAGCACAGCTCCAATAACCCAAGTTCAACTTTGACACCTGGTGCCATATGTGTGGAGTCTGCATGTTCTTGTGTTCTGGTTTCCTCCCACATCCTAAACGTTTGTGTGATGGCTTCTATGTATTGTCTCTGATGTGGAACCGATTCAGATTCAGATTCACTTCAGTCATACAGACCAGGGTGAAATGAAGCTCCTTGTCCATGTGAAACTCACAGTGTAAACTGTATATAGCACAGACCACTAGTAAATACAAGAAGTCTTCTCCAGAGATCATCACCTTGCCATGGTAGAGAGGCTTGTGAGTTCCTGACATCCTGACAGTGGTACCACCTGGGCTTTAACCATCAGGTGCTTGTCTCCTGGTAGGATCACCGGTGGTGGTAAGGCCAAGGGGAGGTTCCAGACAAAGAGTGATCCGACCAAGACCTCAGTGGTGGAGCTGGTAGAAGATGGTGACACAGTACAATGGCATTTTCACCCACAGAACTGCTACACACTGGATTTTTTTTTGTTTATGCACCCTTCTCTGTAAACTCTAGAGACTGTTGTGCATGAAAATCCCAGGAGATAAGCAGTCACTGAGATACTCAAACCACCCTGTCTGGCACCAACAATCATTACATGGTTAAGGTCACTTAGATCACACTCCTTCCTCATTCTGATGTTTGGTCTAAACAACAATTGAACCTCTTGACCATGTCTGCAGGCTTTTATGCACTGAGTTGCCACCACATGATTGGTTGATTAAATATTTGTCTTAATGTGTGTCTAATAAAGTGGCCACTGAGTGTATATGATTCAATGAGTCTATATCAAGGAAAATGGGAATATTAAGAGAAATGTCAAAATGGCATTGAAGATTAGCTCTGATCTTGATGAAGGTAGAGGAGGTATGAATACAGGTTCCAGTTGGAAGGAATACCACAGTCTAAAGCAGGGGTGGGCAAACTTTTTGACTTGTGGGCCACAAAGGGTTCTAAAATTTGACAGGGGGGCTGGACCAGGAGCAGATGGACGGAGTGTTTTGGTAATACACCTCATAAGAGAAAATAAAATATCATGGGATATGTAGAAAACATGTGCTTTAATTTCAATTGAAAATGAACAAATGCATTACAACAAAATATCTGTCTTTGAAGTCCCATGGTATTTCGCTATTTATTGAAATGACTTTTAAAACACTGAAAATTAAATGAATAAAATACAGCTTTTTTTAATAGTAACAGTTATTATTTTAAAGCACTGAAAATTCTGTTATCCTTCAAGATATTATCATCATCACTCTCCTCCTGACTGTCTTTATTTCAAAAACGGTAGGAGATGCAGGTCTACTTGTCCTGCTCCTTCTTATTCAATTGTCCCCTGTGCCAAAACTCAACAACGACCAGCACAAGGACAGAACAATGACAGCGCGCCAGTATGCGGAGCGCGTTATTTGATCTGGAGCGCATTTTTTATTTTGAGAATGTACGTGAACCTGCACACTACGCATGTCCATCACTTAACAGAAATGACATGTAACATGTAAGGCTTATTGAAAAAAATATTTTCAAATGCATTTTTTACATAACACAACGAAGAAACTTATTTTTAATTTCAGTGGGAAGAGTGTTGTTGGTCTCCCTTTTTAGCCAGCGCATCAAAGTCTGGATTTAGTTTTGTTGTGGCGATTCTCAGGATGGATCTGAGGTGTTGGTCAGTTAACTTGGATCTGTGGCTGGCTTTGTTGATGTTCATGACGCTGAACGCCTGTTGACACAAATAGGTCGAGCCGAACAAAGAGTAAAGCGCAAATGTGGAGTAATACGCTGCACCTCAACAAAGGCCAATGTATATAGAGTGCATCATCTATTGGGAAAACGCCAGAATTGCAGGGAAAAAACGTTAACAACGTTTATTAATATAATTTCATCAAGTTCTGCGGGCCGGATTAAAAAGCTTAACGGGCCATATATGGCCCGCGGGCCGTAGTTTGCCCATGCCTGGTCTAAAGAATGAGTATGCCTTTAAAGACTGGAAGTTTCTTCCAGCATTTGGAACATATAAAACAAATATAAAGTATTTATTTCCTAATTTTTGAACTCCACACAAATGTTTAACTCCTGTCAATGAAACAGGAGGGTGGTACGATAGCACAGTTGATAGTGTTTACTATCTAGTGCTTTACGTTGCCAGCTGTGAGATTAGTGTTCAGTTCCTGCCAGGTCTGTCAGGAACTTGTACATTTTCCCCACAATCATGTGAGATTCCTCCGGATGCTCCGGTTTCTTCCCACAGTGTTAGGGTTAGTGAAGTGTGGGTGTTGGAAACATGCCAACACTACAGAACATCTTCAAGCTGTATGTTCGTTCCGATGCTTTGATATGCATGTGCCAAATAAAGCTAACCTTTGAAACTTAGAGAGCATTGATGTAAGGCAATTTTATGTGCAAAAATGCTCCTCTTTCTCTTGTTGGGTCTTTATCAAACCTAATGAAATTAAATAAGGTTTGAAATGATTATTGAATTTTATTATCTGGAATGTAAATACACTAATTAAGTGTACGTCTGCCCAGTCTTTTAACACTAATCTAGTTGTAAATTTCCAGCGTATAATGTCATCACACAGAAACCTGCCAAAGGCAGCAAATTACAAATGTGCAACATGAGTACATTTTATGTAATCAGTAATCCAGGATTAAATATCTGCATGGGAATTCAAATGTATTGCTACATCAAATATACTGCAGTGTAATGTGCAGACACAGTAGACAATAGCTTAGAAATGTATGAATAACCTCCATTAACAGGAATAGTTTGCACAAACATTGAACCTACAGCTACTAGAGTTTGTTGTGCCAGATCAGAATGTGTAAATTGAGTGGCTCTTGACTTGCTCGACACAGGTTTGTACAGATACATTGAGCAGAGGGGGAGAAGCTCAGTGCAGATTTATGGCCATGACAAGTAAATAAATTGTGCTTTCAGCCACATCTTTTGCAATTAACACAGCTTCACTTGGTTCTAAATATACACCTACTTCATCTGTAACTTCATGAATGGGAGATAAATATTTGTTTAGAGCTAAGTAGTTAGTGAAGAAACAAAATATTTTAAAACAACATTCATATTTGTGTCAGATGTATAAGTTACTGAAAGTTATTTTCAGTGTTTTAAAATAGATATATTATATGGACTGAGTAGTATTCTTTCCATCTGGAATCTACCTTCAAGTGAGCTCATATTAATGTTTAAATAAAAACCGAAGGAGGAAATACTCAGCAGGTCAGGAAGAGAAACCAAGTCACTGTTCCAGAAACATACCCTTTGTCAGGACTAGGAAGGACAGAAAAAGAAATAAACTGCAAAGTTCTCTGGCCTGTGCTGGAGCAGTCAGAATGTGAGAACTTAAACAAAACTGAGTACCTGGCAAAACAAACATGCCTATCAGTTCAGGCTGGGAGACAGGGATGTTGTTTGCCAGCACTATCAGTGATCCAGATGATAATGTTGTAAATTGATGATTGAGGGTAGCCAGTGAGGAAGACAATCAAAGCTTGCAGCTGGAAAAATGGGCTGAAAAATGGCAGATGGAATTTAATACAGACAAGCGCAAGGTGTTGTTCTTCTGTAGGACCAACCAGGGTAGGACAAAGCAGTCTCGGAATGCCAATACATAATTACTTGAAAGTGGCGTCACAGGTAAATAAAGGTGATGGGTCATTGGCCTTCATAATGTATTGAGTACAGGAGTTGGGGTGTTATTTTGAAATTGTATAAGACATCGTTGGGGCCTATTTTGGTGTATTGTGTCCTGTTTTGGTCACCTACCTACAGGAAAGATGTAAATAAGTTTGAAAGAGTCCAGAGGAAACTTAGAAGGATATTACTGGGACTTGAGGACCTTGCTATAGGGAAGGTTGAATGTAGAAGATTAAGGGGAGATGTTTTAGAGGTATACAAAATTATGACAGGTATAGATAGATAACTCTGTTTCTCATCCCAAAGGTGTGACCTGACCAGCATTTTAGATTTCCAGCATCTACAGTTTTTTTCCAGTTAAACATTTGTATGAAAGGATTGGAATGGAGTTTTCTTATCACCATTACTATCAACCAAGTGCTTACAGTCTGACACTAAATTTCATTCAGGCAACCAGATTGTTCCCAGTTCTGCAATGACACAGGTGGGTCTATACGTGTTACATATACTTGCAGGCATTTACAGGAAAATAAAGAAATACAATAGAATTCCTGAAAAACTATGCATTAACAAAGACTGACAACCAATTTGCTAAAGAAGGTAAATTGTACAAGAAAATAACACCAAGAACATGAGTTGTAGAGTCCTTGAAAGTGAGTTTGTAGGCTGTAGAATCAGTTAATGGTTGTGAGTGAAGTTATCCATGCTAGTTCAGGAGCCTGATGATGGAAAGGAGGTAACTATTCCTGAACCTGGTGGTGTGGGATCCATAGGCTCCAGTATCTCCTGCCCAGTGGTAGAGAGCATGGGCAGGATGGCGGGGATCACAGATGATGGTGCTCCTTTCCTGTGGCAATGCTCCATGTAAGTGTGCTCAATGGTGGGGAGGGATTTGCCTGTGATGGACTGGGCTGTATTCACCACTTTGCTGTACCTAGCTAGCTATTTGTGATAATTTAATAATGTCTATTGGATCTTTAAAATAAACTTCATAAAAGGAAGTCAAAATAATTGTTTAATTGACTTGATCATCAATGAATCTGGATTTGAGAGGGTGAACAGCTTTAAGTTCCTCGTCATCCACATCACCGGGGATCTCACGTGGTCTGTACACACCAGCTGTGTGGGGATAAAGGCACAACAGCGCCTCTTTCTCCTCAGACGGTTGGGGAAGTCTAGTATGGGTCCCCAAACCCTAAGGACTTCCTACAGGGGCACAATAGAGAACATCCTGACCGGCTGCATCATTGCCTGGCATGGGAACTGTACCTCCCTTAATCACAGGACTCTGCAGAGAGTGGTGCGGACAGCCCAGCACATCTGTAATAGTGAACTTCCCATGATTCAGGACACTTACAAGGACAGGTGTGTAAAAAGGTCCAGTAGGATAAATGGAGACCCAAGCCGTTCCAACCACAATCTATTCCAGCTGCTGCCATCCGGGAAACAGTACTGCAGTATAAAAGCCAGGATCAGCAAGCTCCAGAACAGCTTCTTCCACCGGGCCATCAGACTGATGAACTCACGCTGACTTGAGTGTACTCTATATTACATTGACTGTTCTACTTATTACAAATTACTATGATTGCACTTTGTACATTTAGATGGAGACGTAACATAAAGACTTTTACCCATCATGTATGTGAAGGATGTAAGAAATAAAGGTCAATTCAAATTTTCTATTTTAATTTTGTAAGAAAGAAAATAAAGCTCTATATAAGCCTTTATTTATAGGAATACATTTCTTTTCCTCTACAAATATAGCATTACATAGCTTCACACACAAGACACTGGAGGAACTCAGCAGGTCAGGCAGCATGCATGGAAATGAGTAAACAGTCAACTTTTCAGGCCAATTCCCTTCCTCAGAACTGCGAGGGAAGGGAGAGATGCCTGAATTAAAAGGTGGGAGATGGGAAATAGGCTACCTGGAAGGTGATAGGTGAAGCCAAGTGGGTGGCAAAGGTCAAGAGCTGGAGAAGAAGGAATCTGACAGGAAAGGAGAGTTGACTATAGGAGAAAGGGACCCAGGGAGAAGTCATAAGCAGCTGAGAAGAAGTAAAATGTCAAGGTGGGGAATAAAAGAAGTGGGGGAAGTGGAATTTAGTTACCGGAAGCTGAAATCAATATTCAAGCCATCAGGTTGGAATATAAGGACCCCAGATGGAATATAAGGTGTTGCTCCTCCACCCTGAGGTTGCCTCACCTTGGATCAAAAAGAGGACATGGATCGACACTTTGGAATGGGAATTGGAATCATGTTTGGCCATTGAGAACTCCAGCTTATGAAGCGTGGTGCAGAGGTGCTCGATGAAGTGGTCCGCCAATTTACGACAGGTCTTACCAGTGCAGAGGAGGCCACATTGGGAGCACCAGACAAGATAGTCGAGCCCAAAAGATCTGCAGGTGAAGTCTTGCTTCACCTGGAAGGACTGTTTAGATGTCTTCCAGATGAAGCAACCCTTCACCTGTGCATCTGTTGGAGTCGTATACAGTGTTCAGTGCTCCTACTGTGGCTCCTGTGTAGCAATAAAGCCCTTTGTAAGTGTTTATAATAAGAAACACTTTGGACTCTTCTTTCATCTCCATTGGTGAGGTAGGCTAACTCTACTTTGCTAAAGTTCTTCCCTCCAGAAAAGTTTGCTAGTGTAGGGGATGTGGCATGTAAAAAAAGATAGAAGATGGATCTCCAATCAAATTGTAGTTGTCTCGGTCCATCACAGCCCCACAATGCTGGCCCTCCTTGTTATACATATACAAGCCCAATGTGGCTTATTGGTTGCTGTATTTCACTATTATGAATGTCAGTCCCACAGGAGTTACCTTTTCTCTAGGACATGTTCTTAGTTGGATATCTGCAGGCTTCTGTTCAGTATCTTTAAAAAGCTATTTAAGGTAATTTTATGAAATAACTCAAACAGTAAGCCAATGTCTGATTCGATTTTAATTAATTTACCATCCACTTCTGGTATAAACCTATTGCTTGCCTCCTGTTAATGTTCACATTATAAATCTCAAGGCTACCCAATCCAGTGTCACTCATCATTATCAGATTTTTCACCAACAGTAATGCAGAATAGCAATCTTCTGAAACTGCAACTTGTCCTTTTATCTTTTTCTCTCACTGCACAGTCCACTTGTTTTTGTCAGCCCAGCACACTCTTTGTATGTGTCCTACTTTGTTGCATTTTCTGCAAGATTCACCTTTAAACTTGCATTGGTCTGGTATATGTGAGCCCCTGCCACAGCGGTAACAAATCTGTTTGGCCAAGCCAGTTTCTGTTTAGACATTGCAATTTTGTTCACACTCACTTTCATTCCTGAATCTAACTCATTTATGTCTCTGACTGCTGTTTCCATTGACACAGTGATTTCAACTGTTCTTTGAAGTGAGAGTTAGGCTTCAGTTAGGAGCTGTTTTTGAATGCTTTTTGAATTCCATAAGCTAAATGATCTCTCAGTGCCCACCATTAAGCCTATCATTGAACTAATAATGCTCAGATAATTTCTTCAGTTCAGCCATGTAAGCTTTATGATTCCACTTATGAAATCTAAAGTGTTCTGCAATCAATAACGGTGTTGGTTCTAAATTTTCCTGCATTACTTCCTTGATATCAGCAAAGGTCAACTTAGGCTGGTTTGTTTGGAGCAGTTAAAGCAAACTGTATGCTCTTCCACCTTTTACATTCTACAAAACTGGCAATGATTTCATATCAGCTCTTCTATTTGGTTTAAAATACTGCTTAATTCATTTGGTATATTTCACTCAGTTATCTGTTGTGCAACTGAATGCACCTATCTTTCTAATGTAACCAGCCATTTCTGCCCTTTTCTTATTTATTGTTATTATTATCAACATATAGTCATTGTTTATGAACCCCTGAATTTCATCATTTTTCTGCCTCTTTTTAATTTGAACATCTCTCTCCCTTCCAAAGAAAAAAACTTACTGCACCCTTTTTTTAGAAACTCCAACATCTCCTTCTCCCCTTCAAAAAAAAAATGCTTCCTTGTCATCACTGTTATGTTTTTTAATTCCAAAACTAATCAAAAGAAAAATGCAAGAGCTGGGATGCATGTGCTTTGTTTTATGTTCATGGGTGCACATGTATCAGTATTACAGTGGAGTAAAGGGAATTACAGAGGCATGAGAGGAGAGCTGGTCAAAGTTGATTGGAAGGGAACACCAACATAGACGAAGGCAGATCAACAGTGGCTGGAGTTCCTGGGAGCAATTTGGAAGGTGCAGGATAGGCACATCCCAAAGAAGAAGTAACCTAAAGGCAAGGTGATGCAACCATAGCTGACAACATAAAAGCAAAAGAGAAGGCATATGATAGAGCAAAAAATAGTGAGAGTACTAGAGAACTTTTAAAACTTACAGAAAGCAACTAAAAAAAAGTCACAAGGAGCAAAAAGATGGAAAATGAAGATAAGCTAGCCAATAATATTAAAGAGAATACCAAAGGTATTTCAAGAAGGTGCTTGGGAAGCTGAAAGTTCTGCAGGTTGACAAATCACCCAGACCAGATGGACTACACCCCAGGGTTCTGAAAAAAAGGAGATTTGTGGAGGCAATAATGATGATCTTTCAAGAATCACTGGATTCTGCATGGTTCAAGAGGAATGGAAAATTGCAAATGTCACTCCACTCTTCAAGAAGGGAGGGAGGCAGAAGAAAGGAAATTATAGGCCAGTTAGCCTGACCTCAATGGTTGGGAAGATGTTGAAATGAATTGTTAAAGTTGATGTTTCGGGGTACAGTACTTAGAGGCACACGATGAAATGGACCAAAGTTTACATGGAAAAAGTTTACAAAGTTTAAGGGAAAATCTTGCCTGACAAATCTGCTGGAATTCTTTGAGGAAGTAACAAGTAGGATAGATAGGAAGAATTGGTGGATGTTGTGTACTTAGCACGATAAGAGCCGATGGTATTATAGGAAAAGTACTAGCATGGATAGGCCATTGGCTGATTGGCAGGAGGCAGAGAATGGGAATAAAGGAAGCCTTTTCTGATTAGCTGCTGGTGGAACCACTTTTTTACGCTATACGTCAATGACTTGGATGATGGAATTGATGGATTTGTGGCCGTTTGCAGATGATGTGAAGATAGGTGGAGGGACAGGTAGTGTTGAGGAAGCAGAGAGGCTGCAGAAGGACTTAGACAGATTAGGAGAACTTGTAAAAAAGTTGCAGTTCGAACAGAGCGTAGGGAGGTGTATGGTCATGCACTTTGATAAAAGGAATAAGAGTGTAAACTATTTCATAAAGTATTTCCTAAAGGTTAACTTACATTTTGAGTCGGTGGTGAGGAAGGCAAATGCAATGTTAGCATTCATTTTGAGAAGACTAGAGTATAAAAGTAAGGATGTAATTTTGAGGCTTTATAAAACACTGCAAGGCCTCACTTGGAGTTTTGTTAGCAGTTTTGGGCCCCTTATCTAAGAAAGGATGTGCTGACTGTCACAGTGTGTGCTGACAGATGACTGAACACAGGTGCAGAGGAAAGCCAGACTCCCATAAGCCATTCTTCCATGTTGAGATAGAAATAAGAGTTTATACATCAGAACTCCAACTGAACCTCACACACATAAACATCTATACACACATGGACACACACGCACACACACACACACACACACACACACACACACACACACACACACTCACATACACACTCACACTCACACACACACACACACACACGAACACACAGTCACACACACTCACAGACACACACACACACATACACAGACACACACACTCACACACACACTCACACTAACACACACGGACACACAGTCACACACACTCACAGGCACGCACACACACACACATACACGGTCACACACTCACATACATCAACTCACACTCTCACACACACACACACAGACACACACACATACACAGACACACAGACACACACACACACACACACACACACACACACACACACACACACACACACACACACACTCACATACACAGCCGCACACTCACACAAACACACACACGGACACACAGTCACACACTCTCACAGACACACATGCACACACACACTCTCACACAAACACACACGGACACACACACACTCATACACACAGACACACACACAGAAACCTCGATCAGCACTATTTAGGAGTCAGCTTTAAATACTCACAGTGTGCTAAAAACCCATGCCAGTTGAAATAAACTTGACAAGATTAAGCACAAGGATTTAATGACTCCAGATAAAATGACAATTAATAAATATAGGAGCAAGGCTGGCAGGGGTCATGACACCTGACATCGGAGAGGGTTTAAAGGAGGTTCACGAAAATTATTCTAGGAAGGAAAAGGTTATCATATGAGAAGCATTTGATAGCGCTGGGCTGGTTCTCACTGGAATTCAGAAGAATGACGGGGGGTGGGGGGGGGGATATCATTGAAACCTATCAAATGTTGAAAGACCTAGAAAGAGCAGATATGGAGAGGATGTTCCCAATAGTGGGGAAGTTTAGGACCAAAGAGCACAGTCTCAGAATGGAGAGATGTCCATTTAGAACGGAGATGAGGAGGAATTTCTTTAGCCAGAGGGTGGTGAATCTGTGGAATCTATTGCCACAAACAGCTATGGAGGCCAGGTCACAGGGTCCATTTAAAGCCAAGGTTGATAGATTCTTGATTAGTCAGGCCTGAGTGGTTACGGATAGAAGGCAGGAGAATGGGGTAAAGAGAGAAAATGATCAGCCATAATGAAATGGCGAAGCAGAATCGATGGGCTGAATGGCTTAATTCTGCTCCAGTGTCTTGTGGTCTATGGTCTTATGATCTTATAGGATATGGGGATGTAATTATGTATGCCATTCACATACTTTTACATATAACCCATAATTAATTATGTAAACAAAGAATGTTTATTCAAGCAATTTATTCACAATGTTACTCAAATATTACTGAAATATGGATACTATGTACCATAATCTATGAAATGCCACGTTGCTGTGAAAGACAACCTCTCCTCATGGTTGGACAACCTAAAACCTCTGGTTTTAGTCTCTCCGGAGCTCATACTTGCATTTACCCTATCATAATTTTGTAGACCTCAATCTAGTCTCCTCTTTTCCCCCTACACTCTCGGAGCAATCAGGTCGATGGATGCATTCAAAGTTATGAAGGATCCAGCTAGAATAAGTAAGAGAAATCTACTTAAACAGGGCACTAGTCCTGGTAACAAGAAGGCCCATAGCCAGAGCAATTTCAAAACAGAGCTACGTAATAAAGAGACTAACTTGTGAAGCAATTTTTGTTCTGGAATATACTGCCTGAAAATATCATGAAGGTACATTAACCAGGAACTCTCAAGGTGTATATATCGTTGAAAGCTTTGTACCAGTTGAACTATCAGATATCTTGAGCAGGAGTCCCAGCCTCTTGAAAATTTTAGAACAGAAAGGTATCATGTTCAGGAAAGTTGCAACATAGGCAAATTGGTGTGGCCATTTACAGCATTCTGGGGAGAATGCAGCATAGAGGGGTAATTTGGTAGCTCATTAAGGAAGAGGGATCTGGTGCAGTGGACTGAATGGCTCCTCCCCTGCTTTATCATTCTGATGTGTAATTTATCAAGTGTCTGTGCAGTTGGAATTGTAAGATGCTGATCACATCTAGTGTTTCAGATGCTACAAAGCTCTGCAGCTTGGCTTTGTTATCTAACCCTTTGGAAAGTACCCATGCTACCCATAGCCTGTTAGATTTATTTTAAATCAGCTCTTTCAGCAGTGTAATGATGTTTTCACTTTAATTGTGTTTATATAAATTTATACTAATTGCATATGTCACAAATTTCCTGAACACAAGACCATTTTGTTCGAGAATTTTCAAGAGGCTGCGACTCCTGGACAGGATACCTGATAGGTTAACGTGATACATAGCTTTTTAAGGACTTGGTATGGGATCATCACGTTGCACCACTCTTAGCTCTCCCATGTTAAATGACAGCAAGTCGATCCACTTGTCAACAACTTAAGACTGTGTGTCTGTACTACTTGCCAAAACCAGTGTCTGCAAAAACCAAAGGCCATAAATTCTTGGATAGAATAGCTGGAGCTTCTCTACTCAAGGTTGACAATGATCTGTCTCTTAATCTGAAAACTAGTAACACTTCTCTTCACTCTCATCACTGCCCTTACACATACAAAACTGTGCAAATATCCCTGCAGCCATGATTGCCCCTCTGGTAAAGGCCAAATTTCTTATTTTTTTCTCCACCCTCATCAGAATAATTTATAAAGGAAGGTGTCTCCTGACTCACTGACTCTTCAGTCAGTGTAAATACAGTTCCTCAGCTTACATTATTAAAGTGCTGCACTGTTTTAAAATCCTCTTTGAAATTCGCCCTGTCCTTATTAAATTTTGCTTGGCCCAGTCAAATAAGCTTTCCCTTATGAAGAAAGCCATCTTCCCTTTGTTTGATTAAACCATGCAATCTGCTTCAATATTAATGTCTCTTCATTACCCATAAAGTCAGCAAAATAGCTGTTGTCTTGCACGTTTATCACTAACTTACTATGGTTACATTCTTGCACCTTTAATCAAAACTAAAAATACTAATATCTGCTTTAGGCTTTATCTACTTTCACTCAGACAATTATCTGTTGGTCTCCTGCCATCCATTACTTCATCCATACTCTTCAGTATGACTGTGTATATTGATCCTTGGCAAATCCCTGCAGTTACAACTCCACTGGGTCTCTGTGGCCAGACTGCAGGCACACAAAAATCATGTTTCCTGCAGGTTCTGCCCTTCACCACCCTGTGTAAATTCAGCTGACTCCTGGGAGCACAGTCCCACCTCACTGCCATCTTCGTAGCATCCATTCATTTGCAAGCAACACTGAAATGTTGCTGAATGAGTGCTGTTTGTGTAGTAGCAATCCCCTGTAAGAGCAGTCCGCAGATATTTCACCTGCTGAAGAACATTGTGACAACTGCAAAGATCAATAGCCAACAGTGTTCTGCAATCAACAATGTCAGTTTGAGAGTGGCATTGTAGAGAGAAACTCAACAATCATCTTATAATATGGTATAAGATGATGAGAGACATTGATCATATGGAAAGTCAAAGATTGCTAAAACCATGTGCAAATAAGGTGGGAGGTGTGGAATGCAGTGAAGTATGGCTTACAGATAAATGGAAGGCAATTAAACGTATTGTACATAGAAATAAATTATTCTGAAAAATAGTTAGTTTACAAACTTCAGCTGCTTATCGTGAATGATCAGAAATCAATCTTTGAAGTTCAAAGTAAATTTATGATCAGTGTCACTGTGTCACCCCCGCCCCCCATCATTCTTCTAAATTCCAGTGAGAACCGGTCCATTTGTTCTAGAATTTTCAAGAGGCTGCGACTCCTGGACAGGATACCTGATAGGTTAACGTGATACATAGCTGATTTCAATCTGTCCTCACCAATTTACAATTATTATTAAAACAATGGAAAACAGCTTTGAATTGGAACGTGAACATGAACATTTCATGTATTCAGTTCTGACAGCTAAAAGATATTTTCTTCAGAGATGCAATGATTATCATATTTCATAATGTGCCTGAATTGCCATAGACATGTAGGCTTAACAAAATTTTGATCACCTTCCTTGCAAGATAGGGCAGAAAAATGTTCAGAAAAATGAATCATATTAACTGAAGCTCTTCACATCTCATTCCTATGAACTATGGCAAGTGCTTGGCCAACAATTTTCAGATGTAAACTCACATCCACAAAAACAATCACGTCTATCCAATCAGCACTCTAGATCCCATTTCATAAGCATCTAACTCAAAGAAGAAAGAAGAAGATTACCTTGATTTATCACATCTACATCAAAACATATTGTAAAATATGCCGCCTTGCATCAACAACCGTCATGTTACAAGAGGCAGGCCACTAGTGCCACAGTCGCATAAGCATAACTTATCAACCCTATCCTGTATGTCGTTGGAATGTGGGAGGAAATCAGAGCACTGGGAGGAATCCCACACGGTCACAAGAAGAATGTTCAGAGCTCTTACAGACAGCAGTGGTAATGGGAATTGAACCACGATCACTGATTGTTAGTGCTGTAAAGCAGTGACTAACTGCCATGTACACCCTGGCATTATCCGTGCTGCCCAGAAGGCAATGGCAATATTGGACATTGCAAAAGGGAAATTATTAGGGAAGATTCTTAAGGACATTCTCACCAACTTGGTCAAGGAGTTAACAAAAATGATTGATGAGGGGTGGGTAGTTCAAAGTACATGTATGTATAACCCTGAGATTCATTTTCTCGTAGGCAAACAATAAATCCATATAGAACAATTTTTTCTTCCTCTTGCACATCGAGTGTCTGCCTTTTATTTTTATTCCTTTGTTTCTTTAGTTGGGTTCTTTCAGGTTTCTTGCTCTGTGACTACCTGTAAGCAAGCAGATCTCAAGGTTGTATAATTTATGCATTCTTTGATAAATTAATCTTGAAATGGGCGTTCAACCAATGTGCAAAAGACAACACACCACGCAAAAACAAAAAGAAAGAAATAATAATGATAAATAAATAAATAATAAATATTGAGAACATGAAATGAAGAGTCCTTGAAAGTGAGTCCACAGGTGTGGGGCAAGTGAAGTTATCCCCTTTGGTTCTAGAGCGATGGTTGAAGGGTAATAACTGTTCCTGAACCCTGATGGTGTGAGTTCTGAGGTTCTTGTACCTTCTTCTTGATGGTAGCAGAGAGAGGAGAGCGTGACCTGGATGGTGGGGGTCCCGGATGATGGATGCCGCTTTCCTGCGACAATGTTCCATCTGTGTAAATGTGCTCCGTGGTGGGGAGAGCTTTATCTGTGATGGATTGGGCCATATCCACTACTTCTTGTAGGAAATTTCATTCAAGGCCATTGGTGCTTTCACACCAGGCTGTGATGCAGCCAGTCAATATGTTGTTCATCTGTGGAAGTTTGTCAAAGATATAAATGTCATGATCAGCCTTTGCAAACTCCTAAGGAAGTAGAGGCACTGCGGTGCTTTCTCTATAATTTCACTCAAGTACTGAGCCCAGGACAGGTCCTCTGAAATGACAACACTGATGATCCTCTGGTTTCCTTCTCCTGAAGTCAATATTGAGCTCCTTGGTTTTGATAACATTGAGTAAAAGGAAGTTATGGCAGGTTTTCAATCTCCCACATGCTGACGTTGATCCAGCAGTGGTGTCATCAGCAAACATGAATGTGGCATTGGAGCTGTCATAAGTGTAAAGTGAGTAGAGCAGGGGGCCAAGCACACTACTTTTTGGTGCACCTGTGCTGGGCTTGGATTAACAGAGCTGAGAGCAGACAGCTAAAACATATTGTTGCCAGTCCATTCTGGCTAGTGTTAGCAAGTGAGGAAATTGAGAATCCAGTTGCACAAGGAAGTGTTGAGGCCTAGGTCTTAAAGTTTATTGGTTAGTTTTGTGGGGATGCTATTGAATGCCAAGCTGTAGTTGATAAAGAGCATACTGAAGTAAGCATACTTACTGTCCAGATATTACAGGATTGAGTGAAGAGTGGCAAGTGTCAGCATCAGAGGCCTAAACTCAGCTGCTAATAAAAGGAAGGAAGGCTCAAGTGGAGAGGCCATTTTCAGGCTGTTCCAATGATAGGTTAGAAAGGATTTGACTTTCTTTGGCAAGAAAGGAAGGAGGCACAAATAAGAAGTAAGCCTTTTTTTAGTACAGAGTAGTCAGGATGGACTGCTCCTCCAGTCAGATGTGGAAATTCATGATATCTGACAGTTTCCTTGTTGACTACATTTGCAGGAAGTGTACCCAAGTTCAGCACCTGACTGACCGGGTCAAGGAGCTGGAGCTGGAGTTGGATGTACTCAGGATTGTTTGGGAGGCTGAAGATATTATAGATGAGACTTCTGGAGAGGTGTCACACCCAGAGTACAGGCTTTGGACAGCAGATGGGTGACCACCAGGAGAGGTAAGGGGATCAGGAAGTCAGTGCAGGGTCTCCTGTGGCCGTTCCCCTTAGCAAACAGTACACCTCTTTGGATACTCTGCCAGGGGGCACAGCAGCAGCAGCCAGGCTGGTGGCACTGTGGCTGGCTCTGAGACTCATGGGGAAGGGTAAAGTCCAACAGTGTGGTAGTTGTAGGGAACCAAATAGTCAGATGGACAGAGAGGAGATACTGTGGTCGCAAAAGAGACAACAGGATGGTGTATTGCCTCCTGGGTGCTGGGGTCCGGGATGTATCAGAGTGGTTGCTGGATATTCTCAAGGGAGAGGGTGAACAGCCAGAAGTCGTGGCACAGATGACATAGGCAAAAAGGTGAAGAGGTCCTATGCAATGAGTATATAGAGTGAGGAAAGTGGCTGAAGAGAAGGACCTCCAAGCTAGTAACTTCCTGATTACTTCCAGTGCCACTGGTTAGTGCAGGTAGGAATGGGGTGATAGCACAAATGAATGAGTGGCTACGGAGATGGTGCAGGGCGCGGGGTTTCAAGTTCTTGGATCATTGGAATCTTTTCTGGGGAAGGGATGACCTATAAAAGGGGGATGGTTTGCACCTGAACTGGAAGGAAACAAATATCCTGGCTGGAGTGTTTGCTGCTTGGGAGAGTTCAAACTAGTTTTGCAGGGAGCTAGGAACTGGAACCCCAGGTCAATACCAGAAGATAGACATCAGGGAAAGTATTGAAAGGTAAAATCAAAATAACAGGTATGATGGGTTAGTTAGTTAGTTAGAAGTGTGTATATTTTAATGCTAGGAGTATTATGGGTAAGGGTGATGAACAGAGCGTGGATCAGTACATGAAACTACTATGGTGCAGCCAGTACTGAAACTTGGTTGAGAGAGGGGTGGGAATGAGTGATTAATCTCCCAGGTTTTCAAAGTTTTAAGAAAGTTAGAGAAGGAGATAAAAGAAGGGGGGGGGGGTTGCACTACTAATGAGGGACAATGAACCAGCTGCGCTCAGTGGAGACGTAATGGAAGGATCAGACACTGAGTCCATTTCAGTGGAACTCAGGAATAGGAAGGGTGCAATCACACTGATGGGATCGTATGACAGACCTTCCAATAGGCACAGGGGCATTGAGAAACAGGTATGTATCAGATTAAGGAAATATGTAAAAATAAAAGGATTGTTATCATTAGAGATTTCAAATTCCCTAATATAAACTGGAACCTTCTTAGTGCAAGGGGATTAGATGGGGCAGAATTTGTATCCAGGAAAGCTTCTTTAATCAATATGTGGAGGGTCCAATGAGGGGAGGGACTGTACTGGACCTGGTGATGGTAATGAGCCTGGCCAGGAGACTGACCTTTCAGTGGGTGAGCAGTTAGGGAACAGTGACCACAACTCCTTAACTTTCAGGATAGCTATAGATAAGGACAGGTATGGTTCTTGTGAGAGAGTTTTACATTGAGTAGGGAAAATTACAAGGGCATTAGGCAGGAGCTAAGAAGAGTTAATTGGGGACCATTTTTTTTTCTGGCAACCCCACATCAGACCTGTGGAGGGTGTCCAAAGATTGATTGCACAGAGTACAGGAAAGGTGCATTCCTGTTAAAAGGGAGGGAGGGAATGGAAAAAATAAGAGGACCTGGAGTGTCCAGAGAGGTGATGAATTTAGTCAAAGAAAAAAAGGAAAAGTATGTAAAGCTTCAGAAGTCAGGATCAAACAGAGCACATGATGAGAATAAAGATTCCAGAAAAGAACTAAAGAAGGGAATTAGAAAAGCCATGAAATGTCCTTAGTGAGTAGGATTAATGTGAATCCCGAGGCATTCTACACATACATCAAGAGCAAGAGAATAACAAAAGAGATGGTGGGACCACTCAAAGATAAAAGTGAGAGCATTTGCTTGGATGTGGAGAATGTGAGTGAGGTATATAATGAGTTCTTTGCTTCAGTATTTATCAAAGAGAAGGATATGAAGGACCAGGAGATCAGTGCTGAGTGTATAAATACATTCGGGCATTTAGAGATCAAGTAGGAAGTGTTGGGTTTCCAAATGAGCAATTAAAGTGGATAAGTCCCCAGGCCTGATGGTATTTACTCAAGGTTATCGAAGGAGAAAAGAGACGAGTTTGCTGTGCCATCTCTAGACATAGGTGAGGTCCTGGAGGACTGGCAGATAGCTAATGGTGTACCTCTATTTAAGAAGCTACCAAGGGAAAAAGGAAAATCTTAGGAGCTATAGACCAGTGAGTCTCATGTCAGTTGAAGGGAATTTGCTGGAGAAAATTCATAGCGTTACGGGATGTGAGCATTTAGAAACCCATGGGTTAAATGGGGAGAGCCAGCATGGCTTTGTGCTTTACCAACTCAAATGAATTTTTTGACATGGTGATGAGAGAGATTGATGAGGGTAGGGCAGTGGATGTTGTCTACATGGATTTTAGTAAGGTGACTAACAAAGTCCCTCATGGAAGGCTAATCCAGAAGATTAAGATGCATGGGGCCTCTGACAAGTTGGCTGTTTGGATGCAGAACTGGCTTGCACATAGATGACAGAGGGTAGTTGTCGAAGGGACATAATCGAGTTGGAGGGCTGTGATTAGTGGTGTTCTGCAGGTATCTGTGCTGGGACCTCTTCTGTTTGTGATGTATATAAATGACCTGGATGAAAATATAGATGGGTGGGTTCATAAATTTCCAGCTGACACCAAGATTGATGGGGTTATGGTTAGCGTAGAAGACTGGCAAAGAATACAGCACAATATAAATTAGTTGCCGACATGGGCAGAGAAACAGCAGATGGAGTTTAACTCAGATGATTGTGAGGTGTTACACCATGGTAGGGCAAATGCCAGGAGACACTACACTGTTAAGGGCAAGATCCTACTGCTGAGCAGAGAGATATTGGGATCCAAGTTCATAGCTCCTTGAAAGTGGCTACACAGGTTGATAGGGTTGATAGGATAGTTATGATGTTTATGCAATGCTTTATTTTATTAGTTGAGGCATTGAGTTCATAAGTCAGGAGGTTATGTTGCAGCCTATGTAGAAGCTGAAGTTGAGTTGAGTTGGCCATCACTGCTCAGAAAGCAACACTAGCAGGGATGATAGCAGAGCATCAATGGCTGGAATTTCTGGAAGCAATTTGGAAGGCACAGGATATCAAAGGGGGTGTACAGTATTCTAAAGTCAAGATGACACAATCAAGGCTAACAAGAGCAGTTAAAACCAACATAAAAACCAAAGAGAGGGTATATAATAGAGCAAAAATTAATGGGAAGTTAGAAGATTGGGGAACTTTTCAACACCAACAGAAGGCAACTAAAAGAAGCCACTCAGAAGGCAAAGATGGTATTTGAAAGTAAGCTGGTATTTTGCAAGATTTCAATATGGTGGAACTTTGAGAGTGACAGGGGCCAGAAGTGTGTGAGTTGCCATTATAGGGGAGATGGGTCTTGGGAAACTGAAAGGTCTGAAGGTAGATAAGTCAGTTGGACCAGATGGACCCCAGGGTGCAGAAAGAGGTGGCTGAAGAGATCACGGAGGCATTAGTAATGATCTTTCAAGAATCTCTAGATTCTGGGATGGTTCCGAAGACTGGAAAATTGAAAATCTCACTCCACTCTTCAAGAAGAGAGAGAGGCAGAAAAAAGGAAACTATAGGCCAGTTAGTCTGACCTCAGTGGTTGGGAAGATGTTGGAGTCAATTGTTAAGTAAGTGGTTTCAGTTTACTTGGAGGCGCATAATAAAATGGACTGTAGTCAGCATCAAGGGAACATCTTGCCTAAAATTCTACTAGCACTCCTTAAAGAAATAGCAAGCAGGATAGATAAAGGAGAATTAGTGGATGGTGTGTACTTGGATTTTTAGAAGGCCTTTTATAAGTTGCCACACATGAAGCTGCATAACAAGTTAAGAGTTCATGGTATTACAGGAAATATACTTACATGGATAGAGCATTGGCTTATTGGTAGGAGGCAAGGAGTGGGAATAAAGGGAACCTTTTCTGGATGAGTGCTGGTGACTAGTAGTGTTCCTCAAGTGTCTGTGTTAGGACCATTTCTTTTTACATTATATGTCAATGACTTGGTAGTCACAGTTAGTGGTTTTGTTGCAAAGTTTGTTGGTGATACAAAGATAGGCAGGGGGCAGGTAGTGTCAAGTAGGTAAAGAGGCTGCAGAAGGCCTTAGACACCTTTGGAGAATGGACAAAGAAGTGGCAGATGGAATACAGTGTTGGGAAGTGTATGGTCATGACTTTGGTAGAAGAAATAAATACATAGACTATTTTCTAAATGGAGAGAAAATACAAAGAGCTGAGGTGCGAAGTCCTTGTGCAGGATTCCCTAAAGGTTAATTTGCAGGTTGAGTCAGTGGCGAGTAAGGCAAATGCAACATTAGCATTCATTTCAAGAGGACTGAAATATAAAAGTGAGGGTGCAATGTTGAGGCTTTATAAAGCCCTCGTGAGGCCTCATTTGGAGTATTGTGAGCAGTTTCAGGCCCTTTAACTAAGAAAGGATATGCTAACATTGGAGAGGGTTCAAAGGAGCCTCATGAAAAATATTCTATGATTGAAAGGCTTGTCATATGAAGAGCATTTAATGGCTCTGGGTCTCTACTCACCGGAATTCAGGAGGAAGAGGGGTGATCGCATGGAAACCTATCGAATGTGAAAAGCCTTGAGAGAGTGGATGTGGAGAGGAAGTTTCATACGATGGGAGAGTCTAAGACCAGAAGACACACCCTCAGAATAGAGAAGTGTCTTTTTAGAACTGAGAGTTTTATCCAGAGAGTGGTGTATCTGTGGAATTCTTTGCCACGGGCAGCTGTGGAGGACAAGTCTTTAAGTAAATTCAAGGCAGAAGTTGATAGATTCTTGATTAGTTAAGGCATGACAAATATGGGGAGGAAGGCAGGAGACTGGGGCTGAGAGGGAAAATAGATCAGCCATGATGAAATGGCAGAGCAGACTAGATTCTGCTTCTGTAGCAGTCATTATAAAACTCTGGTTAGGCCATTCTTGGAGTACTGCATACAATTCTGGTCATCGCACTATAGGAAGGATGTTGAAGCTTTGGAAAGGGTGTAGAAGAGGTTTACCAGGATGCTACCTTGTTTAGAGGGCATGTGCAGTCCTGAGAGGTTGGATAAACTTGGGTTGTTTTCTCTGGAGTGTCAAAGGTTGAGGGGAGATCTAATAAAGGTTTATAAGTTTATTAGAGGCATAGATATTTAGCTAGGCACTAGAATGTAAGGAAGTTGGAGGAATATGGACAGTGTGTAAGTAGGGCAGATTTGTATTTGGGTATTCTTGATTTGCTTTTTAGCTGGATCAGCACTGAATGTGGGCTGAATGGCCTGTTCCTGTGCTATACTCTTCTAAGTTCTATGTTCAATGAAATGGAATCTGCTGAGGATCTATTGCTCCTGTATTCAAACTGGAGTGGATCTAATTGCATCTCAGATATCTAAATAATTTGGACAAAAACATATGTGGTCTGACTAGCATGTTTGCAGGCAGCTCAACAATCAACGGTAATGTGTAAAGCTGTGTGAGGATATGGCAATGGAGTTTAATCTGGGTAAGTGTGAAGTGATGCATTAGGGAAGTCAAATGCAATCAAGGGCAGGACACTGGGTCCATTAATATACAGAGAGATGACACGTGCAAATCAATATCTTCTTAAAAATAGCAACACAGGTTGATAGTGTGATAAAGAAGGTATACTGTATGATTTGTCTTCATTAGAGTACAGAGTATAAAATTGGCAAGACATGTTGCAGCTGTATAAAACGTTAGTTAGGCTACTTTTGGAGTATGATGTGCACTTCTGGGGGGGTCGCATTGTAGGAAGATGGAGACAGTGTGGTAGGAGTTCATTAAGATGTTGCCTTGGCTGGAGAGTATTAGCTCTCAGGAGAGGACATAACATGCTCGGATTGTTTTGGCTGGAGTATCAAAGGAGTAGCCAGATAAAAACGCGAGAGGCACAGACAGGGCAGATGGTATCTTCTCAGAGTGGAAATGTCAAATACAAGAAGGCATGAAAGAGGAAAATTTAAAGAAGATTTTTACACAGAGTGGTGGGTACCTGGAATCTAGGGAGGTGGCAGAAGCAGGTGAGATGCAATGTTTAAGCAGCATTTTGACAGACACATGAAGAGAGGGTTACAAACCATGTGCAGGCAGATGGGATGAGTGGGTTGGCCTCATGGTCAGCGCAGACATGTTGGACTGAAGGGTCTGTTCCTGCACCCTGCTGTTCAATGTTGTATAATTCCTCAAGAGCAAGCTATCAATGATGCTTGTTTATTTGGAATTTCAAAAGGCCTTTGACAAGGTGACGCACATGAGGTAAGAGTCTATGGTATTACAGGAAAGTCTCTAGCATAGATAGATTGGCAGGAGGAAAAGAGTGGGAATAAAGAGGTCCTATTCTGGTTGGCTGCTGGTGACAAGTGCTGTTCCACGAGGGTCAGTATTGAGACAACTTCTTTTCGCATTTCATATCAATGATTTAGACACAAAATTGATGGTTTTGTGGCCAAGTTAGTAGACAATCCAAAGATAGGTGGAGGGGCAGATAGTGTTATGGAAGCAGGGAAGCTATAGAAGGACTTAGAAGCATGGGCAAAGAAGTGGCAAATGGAATACAGTGTTGGGAAGTGTATGGCCATGCACTTTGGTAGAAGAAATTAAAGGATAGACTTTTTTAAATGGAGAGAAAATTCAATTATCTGAGGTACAAAGAGACTTGGGAGTCCTTGAGCAGGATTTCCTAGGGGAATAATTTGCAGGTTGAGTCTGTGGTAAGGAAGGCAAATGCAAAATTAGCATTCATTTCAAGAGGGCTGGAATATAAAAGCAAGGATGTAATGTTGAAACTTTATAAAGCTCTGGTGAGGTTTCACGAAGTATTGTGAGCAGATATTAAGGAATTTTTAGCTAGAGAGCGGTGAGCCTGTGGAATTCATTGCCGCAGATGCCTATGGAGGCCAAGTCATTGAGTATATTTAAAACAGATTGAAAGGCTCTCTTTTAGTAATGGTTATGATGAGAAGGCAAGAGAATAGAGTTGAGAAGGATAATATGGTAGAGCAGACTCAATGAGCTGAGTGGTCAAGTTCTTATGGTCTTATATCTGGCTTTTTTTAAACATACAAAGCTGCAAAGAACTTGTTTACAATCAATGTAGTCAAATCTTTATCCAAATCTGATCTTGACATCCAAAAAGATTTAAATTATTGGCTGGAAATGATCGCATTCATGGATACAAATTTTATAGCATCTGAATTGGTCTCCCAAGAACTCCAATCCACTTTGCTTCATTGCAACCTATGACTATGATCTTCCCACTGGTATTAGACTTCCCCTAAATGTTCCAAAGATAAATGCATTAACTGTTCCTTATGGCAGTGAGTTCCTTACTCTCACCAAGCTCTGTGCCCAGAAAATTTACTTATAATTACAGATTTACTTATAATAGTAAGTTTTTGATGATCTTTCATAGGGAAGCATCTCCTCAATGCAGAGATGTACAAAATGATAACAGGAATAGATTGAGTGGACAGCCAGAGGTATTTTCTCAAAGCAGAAAAGGATGATAGAGGGCATCATTTTAAGGTGATTGGAGGAAAGTCTAGTGTGATGTCAGAGGTAACTTCTTTACACAGAGAGTGATGTGTACATGGAACATGCTACCACAGGTGATGGTAGAGGCAGATTCTTTAGGGACATTTAGGAACTCTTAGATAGGCACATGGATGATAGAACAATGGAGGGCTATGTAGGAGGTGTTGTATAATTAATATTGCTGTAAATATATCATTTGATTGAGCATTGTTTGTTTGTTCAGATAATTCATTACAGTCTCTATGTAAAAGTATGTGGATTTCATACATCATTGCACCATCATGTCATAAATACACACCTCACTGAAAGTAAAATCAAGCGTACACCTTCTCCTGGTCTCCCCATGTTTCTCCCTTGGAGTTACAAAACATAAAACTATCAAAAGAAAAATGTAGGGAGACAGGAAGAATGTGTACACTTTGTTAATGGCATAAAATAGTTGAGAAATCCTGGACTGGATTGAATTTAGAGTAAGTTAAAAGGTTGGCACAATGTCCTGGGCAAAAGGGCTGTACTGTGTTGTATTGTTCTGCTGAACCCCTACCTTTTCTCAAATCTCTATGGAGACCAGAAATAAGTACAGTACTCAGATATAATCAAGGTGCTGTAGACATTGAACTTATAATATCTCTGTTTGTGTTTGATTGGTTGGATTTAGTAATCTACTCCATATTTACCAGCAATTTAAAATAAGAACTCAAAACATTCTCTCTCGAATGCATTTCGATTTGTTCAAAGTATTGAAGTTGCAAGATCATTTAATTTTAACAATGCACCAAATTCTGCTGTGCTCAATAAAATCAACTTGAGTAGATATTTTGACTTTAGCATGAGTGAGCTGTGGTAGTTAGGATCTCCCCAGAAAATTTTGAAACAATTTTCTCAATACAAGCGAGGAATTCCTTGAGTTTTGAGATCTTACCTAACATTCAAATGTAAAATCCCAGAGCATCCCCAAGATACTCATGGCTGTGTGGACAGGCATAGCTCAAATACCATCTATAAATTTGTGATAATACCATTGTTGGTACAATGTCAGATGGTGACGAGAGGAGTCAGATATGCCAGCTAGTGGAATGGTGCCACTGCAACAGCCTGACATTCAACGTCAGTAAGATGAAAGAGCTGATTGTGGACTTCAGGACGGGTAAGACGAAGGAACACATACCAATCCTCATAGAGGGATCAGGAGTGAAGAGAGTGAGCAGCTTCAAGCTCCTGGGTGTCAAGATCACTGAAGATCTAACCTGGTCCCAACATATCAATGTAGTTAAGACAGCAGCTATACTTTATTAGGAGTTTGAACAGATTTGGCATGTCAACAAGTGCACTCAAAAACTTCTATAAATGTACCGTGGAGAGCATTCTGTCAGGCTGCTGGTATGGGGGTGGGGGGGAAGGGGCTACTGCACAGGGCTGAAAGAAGCTGCAGAGGGTTGTAAATTTAGTCAGCTCCATCTTGGGTACTAACCTACAAAGTACTCAGGACATCTTCGGGGAGCGGCATCTCAGAAAGGCAGTGTCCATTATTAAGGACCTCTAGCATACAGGGCATGTCCTTTTCTCACGGTTACCATCGGGTAGGAGGTACTGAAGCTTGAAGGCACTAAATTAGCGATTCAGGAACAGCTTCTTCCCCTCTGCCATCCGATTCCTAAATGGACATTGAATCCGTGAACACTGCCTCACTTTTTTAATATGAATTATTTCTGTTTTTTGCACGATTTTTAATCTGTTCAATATACATATACTGTAACTGATTTACTTATTTGTTATTATTATTACGTTATTTTTTTCTGCTATATTATGTATTGCATTGAACTGCTACTGCTAAGTTAACAATTTTCACGACACATGCCTGTGATAATAAACCTGATTCTGAGATGGTAAAATATTGGACATATGGACATTGTAGCCAATGACAGTATGGAGTAGTTGCATCAGCCTCGTTAGAAGACGGCACTGTTGCTCCCCTTGGCTTTCAGGAGTTCCAGGACTTGCTCACTAAACTGAACAACATCACATTGCCAGGCTATCATGTTGGCATGACACAGTCTCTAAAAAAAGAATCATCAACCAATTTGCTATTTCAAGGAAGAAGACATAAATACCAGTCCTTGTTTTAATGAATGCTCCACATGCATAAGGAGATATGAACATCCCAAGAATGTAGGCCTCTTTTAAAAAGAAATCTTCTGATTAGAAAGTTGGATGCTCTGTTTAAGGTCTGCATTAGACTATCACAGCCTGCTTTATGTTTGGCTATCTGCTGTCAGCTCTGATAATCCAAACCCTGCACAGCATGCAGCCTTCTCCAGACAGGCCACTTCCATTGTTTTCACAAAACCCAATTCCTGATAAAGCTGTTATTTCTGGTGAGTGGTCACAAATGCACATTTTAGAAAATGCCAATAATAGTTGTTAATCATTTACTGAAGTGAAATGTAGATTACGTACTGAGATGTTTAATCTTTTAGTCCAGTGATGTAAACTAAGTTACACTGAATAGAAATCTTAAATGTAATTGAATGAGATGCTTCTCCCTATGCACAAGCTTTTAGATGAGATGATCTGATTATTTTTCATTACATCAACACTGACCAAACTCCAATATAAATTCCCCTCTAGGACTCAGTTCAGCCTAACAAAATAACATAACTGAATTTCAAAATTGTCATTGGGTCTAAATCCTGTTGCTTATATATAATTATGAGGATAAATAGGGTAGAGGCTTAACATTTTTTTCTCAAGTCGGAGCCTCTAAGATAACAAACCACAATTTTAAGGTGGGAGGTAGGTGGTGTTGTTGGGCCCTGGAATTGGAATCCCGAGGAGATGATGGTGGCAGATACTCTTACAACATTTAAGAAGCCTCCTGACAACTAGAATCTGGTGCAGTATGTTTTGAAATTTGTTGTTCTGGGGCTGGGGCAGCAATACAGTGCAAAGCATAAAGAATTACTATAACTTAGAATAATTAAATAGTGCAGAAGCTCAAGGTGAAAGCCTTGATAGACTGGGTGTGGAGAGTATGTTTCTTATGGTGGGAGAGTCTAAGACCAGAGGACACAGCCTCAGAATAGAGGAGCATCCTTTTAGAATGGAGAAGAGGAGGAATTTCTTTAGCCAGAGTAGTGAATCTGTGGAATTCCTTGCCACAGGCAGCTGCGGAGGCTAAATCAGTGGGCATATTTAAGGCAGAGGTTGAGAGATTCTTGATTGATCAGGGCATGAATGGATATGGAGGGAAGGCAGGAGATTGGGGCTGAGAGGAAAATTGGATCAGCCAAGTGATACTCCAAAGTCTTTCCATCAACTATTAGACATGGGTCACAAACGCTACAGGATTCTCTCTACTTGCCTGGATGACGACAGTTCTAAATTTCTCAGGATATTCAACAATTCACTTAATCAGTCCTGACGAAAGATCTCAACCTGAAATGTCAACTGTACTTCTTCCTATAGATGCTGCATTCCACCAGCATTTTGTGTGTGTTACCCACTTAACTAACATGTTTTCTATCAACCTGAACATCCCCAGAATGATCTGCCTGTAGTATATACCATTCACAAAGTGCTTTGAGGGCACTTACTTCATCTACCCTTATGGAACTTTCCAAATCATTACCTCCACCAACAACAAGTCCATTCCAGTCAGAAAGGTGATGGAAAATCTTCCTTAGCTGGGTATTACTTTGTAAATTTGAAGGAGGAGCAAAAGCTTGTACAAATTTGCACAAATCCAGGATGTTGCTTTGAGACACTTCAGGTTTTCATCATTGTTATAGTTAAAAGGAACACAGTTTTTTGTCAAGACGTTTCATCAGCGTTGAAGTTACCTAGTCTTGGGTCTCCTCTGAAACATTATGGAATAAAGGAGATGGACAGTGGTTTCCCAAAAGCATTATGGGGCATCTGCACCAGAAGGACAACAGCAGCTCAGAAAGGCAGCCCCTCAACACCTTCTCATTGGCCATTGTGATCTCCAATAAATAAACAGATGGAAAAAATGACGACAAAGTCATAGTGCAGAGAAGGAAACCTGTCATCCTACTATCTTAATACTGACCACTAAGTACACTAATTGACACATCTACACTTAATCCCATTTGCCAGAATTTGGTCGGTAATCTACTGGACTTTGGAGATTCAAGTGCTTATCTAGATACTTGTTACTTCTCTGAGGATTGTCACCTAATGCTGGTGAGGCTTGATGCTTGAGGCTAAGATCCCAACGGCAATGTCGTCTGGAAATTAGCAGCTGCTGGTGGGGTCACAAGTGGCAGTAAGTTTAAGGGGGAGATTCCAGACAAAGAGTGATCCAACCAAGACCTCAACGGTGGAGATGGCAGAAGATGATGACATATCACAATGGTAGTGAAGGTGGAGGAAGGCTGCAGTAGTGAAGGCTCCCCAGCCATCTTGCACTCCATGCCACTGGACCCTGTGGCAGATCTGTCAAGGACATTTATAGGCTGCCCATGGATCAGCCTCCCCACGTTAAACAAAGTCATGAACAGGAATTCTCCGTTAAGGAATCTACCCTAGTATCCCAGTTATAAGGATCCTGGATCAGCCAGCGAACCTAATGGAAAACATCATACTCAATTCAAGTGATCACACTGCTACTTATTAAATGTTAATGTTGTGATAACCCTGCTTGTACAGGATGTTAACTCCTCCCCTGTGGGAGTGGCTAACGGAATGGCTTGGAATAACACCATTAACTACCACTACAGGTTGGAAGGTCTTTGCATTCACTCAGTGTGTTTCAGACTCCAATAATCCTCTGGATGAAAAGAATTCCTACCCTGATCCCTGTGAAGTCTCTTGACCCTTTGCCTAAAACCAATCTCATAGATGAAAGGTTGCCCTTGATAATGATAACTACTGGTACATATTTCTGCAGCAAACCTGACTATGGTTGTCAGAAGGGGGAAGAAAAAGAACACAAGTTGCCTCTTAACTTTCTACTTACCAACCAGGGTCTCTAGTTTATATTTCATGGCAAAGTGCTTCCCTAACAAGACTAGCTGGATGGTTGATCACATGAACATCATAAATTACAGGCAGTGACTTCTCAGCCTGTTCTGTACTAATATCAAAGATGTACGACTGTAAAACATGGGAGCAGAGTTGGGCTGTTTGGCCCATCGAATCTGCTGTGCCATTCAATCACAGCTGATCCTTTTTTCCCCTTCTATAAAACCATAAGACATAGGTCTGACAGCAGTTGAGCCACAGTTATCATAGTTGGGCTCAGCTCCCAAGTGCTAAAAAATTTTTCAGTGACAATGGCTTCTCCTTCACTCAGGGGTTAGTACGTTGGTTTGAATTTCAAAAGCCCTCCGAGAGTCTGCAACATCTGTGGGGAAGCACTCAGAAATATAAGATGGTCCCTCTATACTGAGAAGAGTTTTGTAGAAACATTACTGATAAAATAAAAGAGAAAACCTGCAATCAGGAATAACAGAGGAATAAAATTTTATTTCACTCTGGTTTATTTCAGCTGGCAACAAGACATGGTGGAATCATTTGAAGCAACCCAGGTTATTGACATGGGCCAAATTCAAGTGATTTATAATCTTGAGCAAGGAAGATCGATTGTACTCCAGTACTAACTCATCATATCATATTCTAATGATGGTGCCCATGTGAGAATTCCTCATTAGGATGAGTACAGAAAAGAATAGTAACTATTCACCCAGCCCGACTGGGAAGAAAGATCTGCTGTGAAACTACGTATCGGGCATAACTTTGCCTTACTTTCAAGATACTATGTTATTTAGAAATGTTTAAAAGAAGCTTTATAACTTAAGTATGAATGGCATAAATAAAGTGGAGAGTAACAGACTTGGTGCCAGACAGGAATCCAAAACCTGGGGTCTCAGATTGAGAGTGAATGGAGAAAGATTTAAAAGGGACTTGAGGGTCAACTTCTTCATGCAGAGGGTAATGATGATATGAGTTGTCAGAGGAAGTGTTCGAGACAGGAATAATAGTATCATTTAAAAACAATTGGATTGGGAAATGGAGAAGCATATGGGTCGAATGCAGGAAGTTGGGACTAGCTGGGTAGGCTTGGAATTGTTCTAGGACTCTGAGATGCCAAAGTTTAAGAGATTGTGATATAACTGGAAAGACCTACGGTAGATGGTGCTGTACTCTCTTACTTTAGAAACCTCTATCACCCTTCCAGCTCTGTGACACTTGTCTCTGAGATCGGAAGTCATAGGAGTAAACTCTACTTGAGAAAGACAGCATGTTAATCTCAGAGAAGCACTGAGGCAGTGCAGGCTGTGACTTCACTGTGGTGTTAATTGCTGGCCTTAAAAAACACTACAGAATTAGTGTCTGACAAGCAAGGGAGTCCTCCCTACATATTCCATTGACATTTTGCTTTCTTTCTCAATCCATATCAGCAAAGTAGATTGGCTCATTTATCTCAACATTTGTGGAATTTTACTGGATTAACGGTGTTTCCTTACATTGCTAAAATTGTTCATTTTCTGTGCAAAACTTTAGAAAATGATAAATTTCGAGGAAATTGATATTGGGCAGGAGTAATAGATTTTAAGGAGGAGTGGGGTGTGAAAGACTTTAAGGGATCCTAGAGCGCCCTTTTTCACCCAGAAATCAGGAAGTCCCTGGAATACACTGCCTGAGAAAATGGTGGATGCCGAGTTGCCACAGCATTTAGGAAGTGTCTAGACGAGCATATGAGGCATCTGGGCATGGAAAATTGGATCAATTTGGGAATATTCACTAGTCCCCCATGGAAGTGATGGGCTGAATGGCCTGATTGCCTGCTGAATGACTCACTATAGCTCTGTAAACTCTAGCTGCTTCTCATGGTCTAGTGGGTCTCCAACATTTTAGCTATCATTGTAACATGAATCATTAAAAATATTGTGAAATATTCATAGAAATTATGTCCAATAATGGGCATTGTTTTCAATTTTATTGTTCTCTGGCCTTTCCAATGTTTGGTACAAACAGCAAAATTTGCTGCACATTTCATCGGAAAACAGAAACCCAATGAGTTGTTGAATGATAGAGAACAGAAACAGGCCCTTCAGCCCATCATGTCAATGTCAAACACACATACTAACCATATTAACCAGCACCTAGCCAATTGCCCTCAACATATTGGAGATCTGAGTGTCCTTCTCTATATTTCTTAAATATTGTTAGTGTACCTCTCTTAAACATCCCCTCAGGTGATATAATCTAGATTCTAACCATAGTGAAAAATATTCTCCTCAGACCCCTGTTGTAAATCTAGTCAAGAAGAAAAGAAGAGCTTACAAAAGGTTCAAAAAACCAGGTAATGATAGAGAACTATAAGATTATAAAGCTAGCAGAAAGGAGCTCAAGAAAGAGATTAGGAGAGCCAGAAGGGGCCATGAGAAGGCTTTGGCGGACAGGATTAAGGAAAACCCCAAGGCATTCTACAAGTATGTGAAGAGCAAGAGGATAAGATGTGAGAGAATAGGACCAATCAAATGTTACAATGGAAAAGTGTGTATGGAACCCAGAAGAAATGGCGGAGGTACTCAATGATTACTTTGCTTCAGAATTCACTATGGAAAAGGATCTTGGCGATTGTAGGGATGACTTGCAATAGACTGAAAAGGTTGAGAATGTAGATATTAAGGAAGAAGATGTGCTGGAGCTTTTGGAAAGCATCAAGTTGGATAAGTCAATGGGTCCGGATGGGATGTACCCCAGGCTACTGTGGGAAGCAAAGGAGGAAATTTCTGAACCTCTTACGATGATCCTTGCATCATCAATGAGAATGGGAGTGTTCTGGATTGGAGGGTTGTGGATGTTGTTCCCTTATTCCAGAAAGGTAGTAGGGTTAGCCCAGGAAATTGCAGGCCAGTGAGTCTTACTTCTGTGGTTGGTAAGTTGGTGGAGAAGATTCTGAAAGGCAGGATTTATGAACATTTGGAGAGGCATAATATGATTGGGAATAGTCAGCATGGCTTTGTCAAAAGCAGGCCGTGTCTAACGAGTCTGATTGAATTTTTTGAGGCTGTGACTAAACACATTGATGGAGTTAGAGCCGTAAATGTAGTATATATGGATTTTAGCAAGGCATTTGACAAGGTACCCCATGCAAGGCTTATTGAGAAAGTAAGGAGGCATGGGATCCAAGGGGACATTGCTTTGTGGATCCAGAACTGGTTTGCCCACAGAACACAAAGAATGGTTGTAGACTGGTCATATTCTGTATGGAGGTCGGTGACCAGCGATGTACCTCAATGATCTGTTCTGGGACCCTTACTCTTCGTGATTTTTATAAATGACCTAGATGAGGAAGTGGAGGGATGGGTTAGTAAATTTGCTGATGACACAAAGGTTGGGCGTGTTTTGGATAGTGTGGAGAGCTGTTAGAGATAACAACAGGACATTGATAGGATGCAAAACTGGACTAGGAAGTGGCAGATGGAGTTCAACACAGATAAGTGTAAGGTGGTTCATTTTGGTAGATCAAATATGATGGCAGAATGTAGCATTAATGGTAAGACTCTTGGCAGTGTGGAGGATCAGAGGGATCTTGGGATCCAAGTCCATAGGACACTCAAAGCTGCAACACAGGTTGACTCTGTGGTTAAGGAGGCATACAGTGCATTGGCCTTTATCAATTGTGAGATTGAGTTTAAGAGCCGAGAGGTAATGTTGCAGCTATATAGGACCCTGGTCAAACCCCACTTGGAGTGCTGTGCTCAGTTCTGGTCGCCTCACTACAGGAAGGACGTGGAAACCATAGAAAGGGTGCAGAGGAGATTTACAAGTATGTTGCCTGGATTGGGGAGCATGCCTTATGAGAATAGGTTGAGTGAACTCGGCCTTTTCTCCTTGGAGCGACGATGAGAGGTGACCCGATAGAGGTGTACAAGATAGTGAGTGGCATTGATCGTGTGGATAGTTAGAGGCTTTTTCCCAGGACTGAAATGGCTAGCACAAGCAGGCATAGTTTTAAAGAGCTTGGAAGTAGGTACAGAGAAGATGTCAAGGGTAAGTTTTTTTTACGCAGAGTGTGAATGGTGTGTGAAATGGGCTGCCAATGGCGGTGGTGTTGGAAATGATAGGGTCTTTTAAGGGACTCCTGGATGGCTACATGGAGCTTAGAAAAATAGAGGGCTATGGGTAAAGCCTAGGTTGTTCTAAGGTAGGGACATATTCGGCACAGCTTTGTGTACCGAAGGACCTGCATTGTGCTGTATGTTTTCTATGTTTCCATATTTCTACACCCTCTGAACCTCTTATATCCTACCTCTGCCCTCTATTTTTGGACACCTTTATTATGAGAAAAGGTTTCCTACTCTTTACCCAATCCATGTTGACAACCTTGTATATCTCTGTCAGGTGCACTTGAACATCTTCTACTCATAGGAAAACTAATTCAGCCTTTCCACCCTTTCCTCAAAAATTCATAAATACACATATAGTTTCCAGTTACTAGACTATTAATGTAAGAACAATTTTTAATTGTTTTGAATTCCTTTGAAAGGAATTAAGGCAATTTGCAAGAGACATCTACAAGGAGCACTGGCACAAGAAGGGAGAATCCATCATCAAGGACCCCCAGGTTCAGAAACAGTTATCACCCTTGAAGCCTCAGGGTCCTGAAGCAGTCTGGATAAATTCAACTCTGAACTGATCCCACAATGTACAGACTCACTTTCAAGGCTCTACAACTCAAGGATTATATATTTATTTAACTTGGGATTTGTAAAGCTTTGTTTTTCTTTTGCACAATGTTGTCAGTCTTTGTTTTTAATTGATTCAATTGGATTTCACTGTTCTATTCTTATGTTAATCCAACCTGTGACAGATGTCATTCTGGTCACTTCATTGACCCACATGTTTTGGTCTTGTCCTTGTTTGCAAAATTATTGGAAAGATATTTTTGGTATTATTTCAACAGTTCTGAATATCAAATTGCAACCGCATCCTATTACTGCAATTTTTGGTTTACCAATGGTGGATAATAGTTGTTTATCCCCCTCAGCCCGGTGGATGATTGCATTTGTTACATTAATGGCTAGAAGATCTATCCTATTGAACTGGATAGAAATTAATCCTCCAACTATATTTCAGTGGTTTTCTCAAACTATTTCTTGTTTGTGTTTAGGAAAAATTAGAAGTGTTGCCTTTGACCCTTCAGTTAAATTTGAAGAAACTTGGAGACCATTTATTCAACATTTTCATATGAGCTAAACTGACTTTTCCTAAACCTTACTTTTATTATCCTTAATTATTTGGATGGAGGTGCGGAGTTATTGACGCTACTGTGTATAATTGATATAATGCAATGGCCCATGTTGGTTAGGTTTTTTTTTCTTTTGGGGGGGGGGTTTCTTATTTACTCCATTTTTTGTAATTACTATGAGTTTGGGAGGTTGTATATAGATTATCATCTATTTGTATTTATACCTTAACCTATTAATTATGTACTCTCAAGCTCTCTGTATTCATGTTTCATTTATGTTTGTTTAAAATTAATAAAAAGATTTAAAAAGAAAGGATTTTTCTGTTGTGAATGCCTACAAGAAAGTGTATCCCAAGGTAATATGTGGTGACATAAATTTATATTGAAATATTTTGCTTTGAGAAATGTGAACCTGCAGGTTAGTTCCTGCACTTAAGAAAAAATGCTGAGAAGTTCCTGAAAATCTACCATGTTCAAGAACACTGATCCATTTTGGGGGTAAACACCTCCCTACAGAAATCTTCCCAGATGAAAGATCTCAGCTTGAAACATTTCCCTCCAAAGACGATGCCTGATTTGTGTTTTGTGTGTTGTTCCAGATTTCCAGTATCCGTAAAATCTCTTCAGTCCCATATCTTGTAAACTCCCTGCCCATCTAGACATGAGAAACAAACTGAATGTAACAATACAGCAAGATACACAATTGTTTGAGTCAACAGTAGGAGATTGGAAAAAGAGTTTTCTTTTTTTAAACTTTGGCCCATTGCAAGAATTTAAATAACCACGCAGCCAAAAGCATTCCTACAATATCAATATTCACTCAGTGGCCTTCTGTTGTGTCTCTCTACATCAAGGTTCAACATGCTATGCATTCAGAGATGCTCTTCTACACAGCACTGTTATAATGTGTAATTATTTGTTACAGTTGCCTTTCAACCAGTCTGACCATTCTCTTCTGACATCTTTCATTTGCCCACAGAACTGCCACTCACCGGATTTTCTTTTTGTTTTTTTTTGCATCATTCTTTGTAAACTCTAGAGACTGCTGTGCATGAAAATCCCAGCAGGCCAGCACTTTCTGCAATACACAAACCTCCCTGTCTGGCACTAAAAAGCATTCCATGGAGTAAGAGAAGGATTGATCAGAAGATACATGTCAAGGCAAAATCGAAGTAACAGATATGATGGGTCAGATAGATTAAAATGTGTACTGTATATTTTAATGCCAGGAGTTTTATGGGTAAAGGTGATGAACTTAGAACATGGATCAGTACATGGGACGACAATGTTGTGGCCATTACTGAAATTTGGTTAAGAGAGGGGTGGGAATGAATGATTAATGTACCAGGTTTTCAAAGTTTTAGAAAAAATAGAGGAGAAGGTAAAATGAGTGGGGAGGGGGTAAGAGTTACACTATTAGTCAGGGACAATAGCACAACTGCGCTCAGGGGAGAGATAATGGAGCAGCTAGATACCGAGTCCATTTGGGTAGAACACAGAAATAGAAAGGGTGCAATCACACTGATGGGATTGTACGACAGACCTCCCAGTAGGCATAGGGACATTGAGGAACAGATATGTAATCCGATGAGGAAATGTGTAAAACCAATAGGGTTATTATCATGGGAATTTCAACTTCCCTCATATAAACTGGGGCCTTCTTAGTGCAAGGGGTTTAGATGGGAAAAGTGCCTGGCCAGGCGACTGACCTTTCAGTGGGTGAGCAGTTAGGGAACAGTGACCACAACTCCTTAACTTTCAGGAAAGCTTAGATAAGGAGGCGTATGGTCCTTGTGGGAGAGTTTTAAATTGAGTAGGACAAATTACAAATGCGTTAGGCAGGAACTAAGAAGTGTTAATTGGGAACACCTTTTCTCCGGCAAATCCACATCAGACATGTGGAGGGTGTTCAAAGATCAATTGCACAGTGTACAGGAAAGACATCTTCCTGTTAGAAAAGGATGGGGATGGAAAGATAAGAGAACCTTAAATATCCAGAGAGGTGATGAATTTAGTCAATGAGAAATAGATAAGGTATGTAAAGCTTTGGAAGTTAGGATCAAACGAAGTGCATGAGGAGTATAAAGAAGCCAGGAAAGAACTAAGGAAGGGAATTAGGAAATCCAGGAGGGGCCATGAAAAATCCTTGGCAAGTAGGATTAAGGTGAATCCCAACGCATTCTGCACATACATCAGAGCAAGAGGATAACTAGGGAGAGGGTGGGAACACACAAGAATGAAGGGGGGAACATTTGCTTGGAGAATGTGATTGAGGTATTTAATAAATACTTTGATTCAGTATTTACCATGGAAAAGGATATGGAGGACCAGATCAGTGCTGAGTGTATAAATACATTAGGGTATTTCGAGTTCAAGAAGGAGGAAGTGTTGGACCTTCTAATGAGTATTAAGGTGGATAAGTCCCCAGTGCCTGATACAATTTACCCTGGCAAGAGATGAGATTGCTGGGGCCAGTATCTTCACATCCTCTTGAGCCACGGGTGAGGTCCTGAAGGACTGCCAAGTGGCTAATGTTGTATCTCTTTTTAAGAAGGGAACAAGGGAACTGAGTCTCACGTTAGTTATAGGAAAATTGCTGGGCGAAATCCTTCTGCAAAGGATACATGAGCACTTGGAAACCCATCGTTTACTTGGGGGGAGTCAGCATGGCTTTGCGCATGGCAGTCATGCCTTACTAACTTGATTGATCTTCTTGACATGGTAACATTGATGAGAGTAGGGCAGTGGATGTTGTCTACATGGATTTTAATAAGGTGTTTCCTCTTGGAAAGCTGACCTAGAAGATTAAAATGCATGAGGTCTGCAGCAAATTGACTGTTTGAATTCAGAACTGGCTAGTGCATATTACACAGAGGATAGTGATTGAAGGGACTTATTTGAGCTGGAGGTGTGTGATTAGAGGTGTTCCACAGGGATCTGTGCTGGAACCGCTGCTGTTTGTGGTGTATATAAATGACCTGGTTGACAATGTAGATGGTTGTGTTAGTAAGTCTGCAGATGGTACCAAGATTGGTAGAGTTGTGGATAGTGTAAAAATCTGGCAAAGAATACAACACAATATAGATCAGTAGCAGATATGAGCAGAGAAATGTCAGCTGCAGTTTAACCCAGATAATTGTGAGGTGTTGTAAGGTGACAGTACACTGTCAAGGGCAAGATCCTTAATAGTGCGGCTGAGTGGAGAGATCCTGGGATCCAAGTTCATAGCACCTTGAAAGTGGCTACACAGGTCCGTAGGGTAGTTAAAAAGGTTTATGGAATGCTTGCTTTTGTTAGTCGAGTCATTGAGTTCAAAAGTGAAGAGGTTACATTGCAACTTTATCAAACTCTTGTTAGGTCACATCTGGAGAATTGCATACAGTTGTGGTTGCTCCAGTATACAAAGTGACGTTGAGGCTTTGGAGAGAGCGGAAAAGAGGTTCACCAGAACATTGCCTGGTTTGGAGGGCATGTGCTATCACGAGAGGCTGGATAAACTTGGGTTGCTTTCTATGGAGTGGTAGAGACTGAGGGAAGGTCCGATAGGGGTTTACAAGATTATGAGGGGCATAGACAGAGTAGACAGGGAGTATCTGTTTCCCAGGGTAGAAATGTCTAATACCAGAGTACATGCATTGAAGGTGAGAGGGGGTAGGTTCAAGGGGGATATGAGGGGTATGTTTCTTACTCAGAGAGTGATGAATGCCTGGAATGCACTGCCTGATATGATGGTAGAGACAAATACGTTAGCGGCTTTTAAATACATTTAGTTAGGAAGTAAGGAAGATGGAGGGATATGGACAATGTGTCAATAGGAGGGATTAGTGTTTGGGTGTTTTTGATTTAAATTTTACTGGTTTTGCACAAAATGAGGGGCTGAAGGGCCTGTTCTTGTGCTCTACTCTTCTCTGTTCTATGTTGTAAAAGAATGAATGTAAGACCACACCAACTTGGACATTCAACCAGTGTGCAAAAGACAGCATACTGAGGAAATAGTAAAAGAAAGATGATAATAATAATAATAAATAAGCAATAAATATTGAGAGCATGAGATGAAGAGTCCTTGAATGTGATTCCATAGGTTGAGAGAACATTTCAGTAGAGGTGCAAGTGAAATCGAGTGAAGTTATACCCTCTGGTTCAAGAGCCTAATGGCTGAGGGGTAATTATGGTTCCTAAACCTGGTGATGTGGGTCCTGAAGTACCTGTACCTTCTTTCTGATGACAGCAGTGAGAAGAGAGCACGTCGTGGGTGGTGTGAGTTCAGTGGTGTGTGGGCATTAGCTGTGGTGGACTGGGTCACTACCACTACCTTTTTGTAGGATTTTCCATTGGTGTTTCCATACAGGCTGTGATGCAGCCAGTCAATATACTCTCAACTATATACCTGGGCCCAGGACGTCCTCTGAAATAATAACACCCAGGAATTTAAAGTTGACCCTCTCCACCTCTGATCCCCCGATGAGGACTGACTCATGGACCAACAGTTTGCACCTCTTGAAGTGAGTAATTAGCCCCTTGGTCTTGCTGACAGTGAGTGAGAGGTTGTTGTTGTGGCACCACTCGGCCAGATTTTCAATGTTTGCTGATTGGTCACCACCTTTGATCAGCCTACGACAGTGGATCCCATTTGGAGTGGAAGTGTACCTAACAAAATGGCCACTGAGTGTAACTACAGGTTTATGAACAAAGTATGGTGCTATATCAAGCATCCGTAGGCCTGTATTTCAGAATTTGGAAAGAACTCAAATAGGAACAAAAAATTGATTCACAAATTCCGATACAGGGTCTTGACCGAAAACATCAACTGCCCCTCTGCCTGCACCGATGCTGCAGAGTCTCTCCAGTGGGTTGTTTATTGCACCAGGTCGCAGAACCTGTGTCTCCAAAAACTCAAGTAGCCTAATCACTGTTTAACTGCAAGTCCATCTCAGCAAATCCCTCTGGCCACTATGTCATCAGAACAACATCTTATTGTCCTTTCAACCCATTTTCCTCATCACCTCAATCATCGTTCTGTTAAAGCAAGGGTTTCGCACCCTTTTTTATGCTTGGACCCCTACCATTATCTGAGCTGTCCGTGGACCCCAGGTAACACCCCCTGTGTTAAATCATCCAAAAATAAATCCATTGCTTTTATCCCTAGTATAAATTGCGTAGACTGCATTCTTGCAGGACAAGACTGAAAAACAGAATGCAAGTTGATTAAACTTTTAAAACGTAAGCAATCTAGTTGAGCCATTGGGCCCCAATTGACAGATGTTTCCTTATGTGTTTTATAACAAAAAACAAAACTTCAGTATTTTCTCTAAATCTGATTTATGGAGTTATGGAGTATAGAACAAAGACCATATTGCTGTTAGGAGACCAGTTTGACATCTAATGTGATGATTTGGATTTCAGTTGAATGAATGAGCCATTGATAGCTCTTAACCCTTACGCATCATTATTCATGAAACTTGATGTCTGGTCAGGTTCAGCCAGCTTAGCATGCTTGTCTTCTCTCTGATTAATGAACTCTATTGTCCCTTGGATTTATACGCGTGTTCCTCTAGATATTATGTTAAACCTTATATTTTTCCACATTTCTAAAAATATCTATTTGGTAAAATTCAGGAGAATGTGGGAACAGCTCCCAACAGCTTGATAATTTTAGACACACATTTTATAGTGTGAATTCCAATCATATTTAATACTGGAGACAACTAAATATTTCTTTTGTATTTTCATTCCTGTCACTAAGATGCTTACTACAAATTTCAAATCTCACATCTATCCTCAGGCATATTGCCTGAATGCCCTTGCATTGAACCAGAACATTAATTGATCACAGGTTATTGGATTACACAGAGAACTACCTCTCTCCAGTGGGGAGAGTTTGAAACACCGAGGCTACATTCATTGCAACGTAACAGATGAATGGCAGGCTTGCTAAGGGTTTACAGAAGAATATATTGATCACTCTCCCCTCCCCTTTCATTAAACAGACTCACCACAGATCTTCATTTTTATTCATCTTTTTGATTTTGTTGATCTCATTTTGCCAATTTTCTTTAGTTTTTTTTAATCTTATTAGTTGTATTTCATTTACTCCATTGAGATGGGGAACGCAGCCCCATCACCACCTCTACTTGGTTTATTGGCAAGCTTCAGGCGACTTGCAATAATTGAGCCGGCACAGAGGGTTAGTGATAACAGTAGAGATCACAGAGTGGATTAGATTAGCGACTGAACAAATCAAGTGTAAAGGGATATGGGAACAGAGTTTTGGACTAATCTCTTCTTCAAGAAATTTAAAACAAATGCTGACTAAAGGACTTGTGCTTGAGTCTAATTTTCAATGGATCAAATGTCTCTCTCCATGTCTATACAGGAAACAGCAGAAATAATTAAAGATTAACTTTATTTGTCACTTGAATATCAAATATTGAAACAAACAGTGAAATGCATCACCTGTAACAAAACCACAGTCCAAGGTTGTGCTGGGGATAGCCTGCAAATGTCATCGTGCTTCTGGCACCAACGTGCCCACAAGTCACTAACCCTAATCTGTACACCTTTGCAATGTGGGAGGAAACCAGCTCACCCAGGGGAAACAAATGTGGTGATGGGGAGAACATGCAAACTCCTTAGACAGTGGCAAGACTAAAACAAGGGACGGAAGGTCAAACATAAGAAGACAGCCCAATGATTAGTGACAGAAGTAGAGATAGTGGAAGTGGGTTAGATGGACGATTGACAATCATATGTAAAGGGATATGGGAACAGAGATTGGAACTGCTTTCATCAGGAGATTAAAACCAGCATTGACTGGTCGGCAATGCCTGTTTTATCCAGTGCACCAATGCAGTATAACATTAACATGGGGACTTTCTGGAGCCAAACCATCTCAAGAATGGGTTTTTTCTCAAAGTATAATTCAGTCATTATGTCAGCAGACCACTTCTATAAGGAATGATGAAACCTTGGTTGAAACATTCATTCAGGCAGACTAATGTGTACCCTGGAATTATCAAGAGCTCCACACAAACCGTCTGCTCCAGATTTTACAGATTTTATAAACAAGAGAAATCTGCAGATGCTGGAAATTCAAGCAACACACACAAAATGCTGGAGGAACTCAGCAGGCCAGGCAGCATCTATGGAAAGAATACAGTCAACGTTTCAGGCCAAGACCCTTCAGCAGGACTGGAGAAAAAAAGATGAGGAGTAGATTTAAAAGGTGGGGGGAAGAGAGAAGAAAACACAAGGTGATTTAGATGAGGGCATTGAAAACTATATCAGCAAGTTTGCTGACGATACTAAACTGGGTGGCAGTGTGACATGCGAAGAGGACGTTAGGAGAATACAGGGAGACTTTGATAGGCTGGGTGAGTGGGCAGATACTTGGCAGATGTCACTCAATGTGAATAAATGTGAAGTTATCCACTTTGGAAGCAGGAACAAGAGGGCAGAGTATTGTCTGAACGGTGTAGTTAGGTAAGGGAGAAATGCAAAGAGACCTAGGAGTCCTAGTTCACCAGTCAATGAAGGTGAATGAGCAAGTGCAACAGGCAGTGAAGAGGGCAAATGGAATGTTGGACTTTGTTACAAGGGGAATTGAGTACAAGGGCAAGGATGTCCTTTTGCATTTGTACAGGGCCCTGGTGAGACCACACCTGGAATATTGTGTACAGTTTTGGTCTCCAGGTTTAAGGAAGGACATTCTGGCAATTGAGGAAGCGCAGCGTAGATTCACTAGGTTGATTCCTGGGATGGCAGGGTTGTCTTACGCAGAGAGATTGGAGAGATTGGGCTTGTACACGCTGGAATTGAGGAGATTGAGAGGGGATCTGATTGAAACGTTTAAGATAATTAAAGGATTTGATAGGATTGAGGCAGGAAATATGTTCCAGATGTTGGGAGAGTCCAGTACCAGAGGGCATGGATTGAGAATAAGAGGTCAGTTATTTAAAACAGAGTTGAGGAAGAGCTTCTTCTCCCAGAGAGTTGTGGAGGTGTGGAATGCACTGCCTCGGAAGACGGTGGAGGCCAATTCTCTGGATGCTTTCAAGAAGGAGCTAGATAGATATCTGATGGATAGGGGAATCAAGGGATATGGGGACAAGGCAGGGACTGGGTATTGATAGTGAATGATCAGCCATGATCTCAGAATGGTGGTGCAGACTCGAGGGGCCGAATGGTCTACTTCTGCACCTATTGTCTATTGTCTATTGTCTATTGTGATAGGTGAAACCGGAAAGGTGTGGTAAAGAGCTGGGAAGTTAATTGTTGAAAGAGGTAAGGGCTAGAAAAGGGGAAATCTGATAGGAGGGGACAGAGGGCCATGGAAGAAAGAAAAGGGGAGGAGCACCAGGCGGAAGAGATGGGCAGATAAGAAGATAAGGTGAGAGAGGGAAATGCGAATGGGGAATAGTGAAGGTGGGAGTGGGCAGTGGTGAAGGGGGGGAATGGTGAAGGTGGGGGGGGGTTGGGCAGTGAGTGACATCACTAGAAGACTGAGAAATCAATCTTCATCAGGTTGGAGGCTACCCAGCCGGAATATAAAGTGTTGCTCCTCCAACCTGAGTGTGGCCTCATCACAACAGTAGAGATGGCCATGGACTGACAAGTTGGAATGGGAAGGGGAAGTGGAATTAAAAAAGATGGCCACTGGGAAATCCCGTTTGTTCTGGTGGACAGAGTATAGGTGCTTGGCGAAGCTGTCTCCCAATCTATATTGGGGCTCACCGATACACAGGAGGCCACAACAGGAGCATGGGGCTCAGTATATGATCCCAACAGACTCACAGGTGAAGTGTTGCCTCACCTGAAAGGCCTGTTTGGGGCCCTGAGTGGTAGTGAGAGAGGAGGTGTAGCATTTGTTCCACTTGCAAGGATAAGTGCCAGGAGGGAGATCAGTGGGAAGGGTCAAATAGGCAAGGGAGTCACCTAGGGAGCAATCCCCCCATAAAGCAAAAGAGTTGGGGGTGGGGTGGGGGGGGGAGATGTGTTTGGTGGTGGGAACCCGTCGGAGATAGCAGAAGTTATGGAGAATTAAGTGCTGGATACAGAGGTTGGTGGGGCTGCAGGTGAGGACAAGAGGAACCTTATCACTGGTAGGGTGGCAGGAGGATGGGGTGAGGGTAGACATGTGCGAAATGGAAAAGACGCAGCCGAGAGCAGCATTGATGGTGGAGGAAGGGAAGCCCCTCTCTTTGAAAAAGGAGGGCATCTTCTTTGTTCTGGAATGAAAAACCTCATCCTGAGAGCAGATGCAGCGGAGAATAGAGAAAAAGGAATGGCATTTTTACAAATAGCAAGGTGGGAAGAGGAATAGTCCTGGTAGCTGTGCGTGTGCATGATATGAAAATAGACATCAGTAGATAAACTGTCTCCAGAGATAGAGACAGTGAAATTGAGAAAGGGGTAGGAGGTGTTGGAAATGGACCAGGTAAGTTTGAGAGTAGGGTGGAAGCTGGTGGCAAAGTTGATGAAGTCGACGAGCTCCCATATAGAATATATAATCATATAATATATCAACAGGGCAAAAAGGGATCAAAAACTGTTCATTATTGAGCATTTGAAACTGCGATTCTTTGATGGTGGCTTGCTAAATGTTGTGGTTGGAATGAGTTTACCAGTGTGCACATGGCTAATCAGAGGCAGAAGGTTTCCTACTATTCCAGAAACCAACTCTGCCACTTAATTCAGACACCAATGCTTCTGCCATTCCAAAGAAACATTATTCAGAATCAGAAACAGGTTTAATATCACTGACAAACATGAGTTTGCGGCAGCAGGACAGTGTAATACATAAAACTTACTATATAGTAAAATAACCATATAACAATTACAGCACGGAAACAGGCCTTCTCAGTCCTTCTAGACCATGCCAAATGCTTACTCTCACCTAGTCCCACTGACCTGTACTCAGCCCATAACCCTCCATTACTTTCCTGTCCATATACCTATACAACTTTACTTTAAATGACACCTGCCTCTACCACTTCTACTGGAAGCCCGTTCCACACAGCTACCACTCTCTGAGTAAAGAAATTCCCCCTCATGTTACCCTTAAACTTTGCCCCCTAAGTCTCAACTCATGTCTTCTTGTTTGAATCTCCCCTACTCTCAATGGGAAAAGCCTATCCACGTCAACTCTATCTATCCCCCTCATAATTTTAAATACCTCTATCAAGTCCCCCCCTCAACCTCCTACGCTCCAAAGAATAAAGACCTAAATTGTTCAATCTTTTCCTGTAATTTAGGTGCTGAAACCCAGGTAACATTCCAGCAAATCTTCTCTGTACTCTCTCTATTTTGTTGACATCTTTCCTATAATTCAGTGACCAGAACTGTACACAATACTCCTAATTCGGCCTTACCAATGCCTTGTACTATTTTAACATTACGTCCCAACTCCTATACTCAATGCTCTGATTTATAAAGGCCAACATACCAAAAGCTTTCTTCACCACCCTATGCACATGAGATTCCACCCTCAGGGAACTATGCACCATTATTCCTAGATCACCTTGTTCTACTGCATTCTTCAATGCCCTACCATTTACCATGTACGTCCTATTTGGATTATTCCTACCAAAATGTAGCACCTCACACTTATCAGCATTAAACTCCATCTGCCATCATTCAGCCCACTCTTCTAACTGGTCTAAATCTCTCTGCAAACTTTGAAAACCTACTTCATTATCCACAACGCCACCTACTTTAATATCATCTGCATACTTACTGATCCAATTTACCACCCCATCATCCAGATCATTAATGTATATGACAAACAACATTGGCCCCAGTACAGATCCCTGAGGCACACCACTAGTCACCGGCCTCCAACCTGACAAACAGTTATCCACCACTACTCTCTGGCATCTGCCATCCAGCTACTGTTGAATTTATTTTACTACTTCAATATTAATACCTAATGATTGAACCTTCCTAACTAATCTTCCGTGCGGAAATAAGAATATATAAAAACAAATTAACAGTGCAAAAATCCAGCCAAATAATGGAGTAGTGATCATTGGCTCATGGATCATTCAGAATCTATTGGTGCAGGGCAAGATGCTGTTTTTAAAACTGTGTGTGTATGTGTATATATATATATATATATATAGATATATTCAGGCTCCTGTACCTCCTCCTTGATGATAGAAATGAGAGTCTTAGATATGAGGTTCCTTCATGAGTATTGAAGCTAAAATATTCATCAGTTCTGATTCATGAAAGTTCATTGGAATTTGCATTGGCAATATTTTTGTGTTCATACCATGTCACTAAGATAGATAATCTTGTTATTAACATTTTGTGCTTGAAAGATCTTGCTGTGCATGTTGACAGTTACATTTCCTATGTCACAATACTAACTAAATTTTAAAAGAACTTAACTGCTCACAAAGCATGCTTTGCACAACCTGAGATTGTGGAATGGAGAAGTTTTTACTAGTCAGGAAATTGCTGAACTTTGCTTATGATTTTGAATGCATTGGATAAAACTGGCATTGCAAATCAATAATATCATGCCCAAAGTTCCTTGTAATTACCGCTATAGGATTGTTTCTCCATGCAATGGGATATTCACTTTCATCATTAGGTTGGGGGCTGAAAATTTTACCCTGTGTTAACTACCTCAGCAAATATAATCAGTCAGATTCAGTACCCTTCAGAAAATATCAAACTGGTTCGGCAAATAGATGTTTTGTGAGCCAGTTTGTCGAAGCAGAACTATTCTTGAATGCAGAATTTGGTGAAGTTTTAACTAGAATCTTCCAAGTTTCATTGGTAGACTTTGCCTAAAACCTAGAATTAAAATTGGAATAACTTTGTGCCAAATATATTGCTATAGTTAGCAGAATATTGTTTCTGAAATGTCTGTCCGTATATTTACAGACTTACATACATGTAGGTTATTTATCTTTACTGCCACTTCAGCACATCTTCTTGCACCATCTGTGAACCATTGTGTGCTTCTGTGCTCATCACTCTTTTTAATATTTATTTATTTGTAGTATGTCACTGTTTATGCCATGAGCTTCACATGGTCAAGAAATTTCATTGTACCCTGGGGCATATCACAATAAACCAATCTGAATCTGAAAGTCAGACACATATTCCTCTTCTCATTGAGTTTGACCTTCCTGTCACATAGTGCAACAGTCCATGTTTGTTAAAACTCCTACTGGAGCTTTTAAGTATTGGCAACTTTAAGGCTCTATTGTATTCAGATTTTATCCATTAACATCAAATGGGCCATTGGAGATCCTTGAAAGATATGGGTGGAATAAATGAAAAAGTATTTTGAGCACCAACCATAAAATATCTCAAATCTGCAAAAAAAATTATGCTTATCTATGAAGGGAGGGGAGTTAGAATCAAAATCAAAAGCAGGTTTATTTTGTATGTGTTGCTCAGATTTCCAGCATCTGCAGATTTTCTCTCATTTGAGCAGGTTTATTATCTCTGTTATTCGTTCTGAGGCAACAGTGCATCTGTCCTGAGGAAGGAACTTAGCCTAAAATGTCAATTGTTCATTCCCTCCATAGGTGCTGAGTTCCTCAAGCATTTTGTGTGTGTTACTCACTTCTATAAGCATTCTTGCTGAATTAAAAATTAAAATCACTAGCATGAGATGGTCCTTTTATGTGAATTAAGCTATAATATCACTGGGTTTTCAGAGAGTTAAAATTAGATTCCAGAGGCCCTTTTAAAAAATTGGAAGTTTTAATCTGATATTGAAAATGGTATTGCAGAAATGCAGAAATTATTAATGGGCCTTAGTGAGCTGACCAAACTTAAAGTGTTAAAATTTCCAGTTTGCCCCGTCAGCTTTATCAAATATCCAGCTGTCTCAGGAAGTTGCACAATGTCCCACAGAAATACATTTCAAAAAGTACAATCTCGGTTTGTCTTGAATTCAAGCAGCTGAGACCTGTAGTCATCCAAAACCGACACTTCATCCAATCCAAAGCCTTATTTATACAAGTTTTAAGAACTAGGAGACAACAGTTAAGTATTTACTTCCAACACTGTACTGAAGCCAAATGAGTTTCACAAGGGCATACAACGTTGCTGTCAAATGAGTGTAACGATTGATCGATTAGAAAGATATTTCATTGTGAAATTCAAACTGAACTGCACAATATTAGATTGCATTGTATCCACATAGTGACTGGAGAGCTGTAACCCTAGATTAACTGAATTCATGAATGTCTGGCCCTTGGTTCATATGATCTAAGCAAGACTTTTTTTAAAAAAGTTAATCCAATTATATCTATCTAAAAGTAACCAGTCAGACATAATTCAGTTTTTATCTAGGGCTGTTTAAGAAAACAAACTTGTACATATTTAAAAGTGGATAAAAAATCCTCTCTCTGCCAAACTATATTTAAAAAGTGTAAACAAAAGAGAGATATTAGGATCTGGAACTAAACAGAACCTATTCGACTGGACAAATAAGTGGGTTGTAGAGGGAAAGGGACAATAAACATTTCAGGTTAGCACTTCTCATCACGACTGAACGAGGGAAGATATCCAGTTGGAAGAGAGCAGAAGGGGCAGCAGCTGGTGTATCCTGGCGGGGAGAGGTGGAGGAGGGAAGGGTGAAGGCTGGAAGGTGGAGACAGCAAAAGACCGCGGTTAACGCAATCTGAAGGGAAAGGAAGGTGGAGAATGAAACCAAACAAGAAGGGCTGGGCAGCTAGGGACAGTGGGAGGAATGGTGAGGTGATGTCCAGCTGAGGGAGAGGAAGAAACCTGACTGACAGGAGCTGGGAAAGGTGTAGGCAAAACTGGGCAGATTATTTATTGAGATGAAGTGCGGAGTAGGCCCTTCTGACCCTTTGATCCGTGTTGCCAGCAATTCCTCAATTTAATCCTAGCCTAATCATGGGACAATTTACAATGACTAATTATGTCAGGTATCTGGAGCACCCAGAGGACATACAAACTCCTTACAGTCAGCGGCAGGAATTGAACCTGGATTTCCTGTACTGTAAAGTGTTGTGCTAACCACTATGCTACAGTGACACTCGAGCAGGATGAGAGAGGGGAAGTAGATTACCTGAGATTGGAGAAATCAATATAGATAAGGTGTCCTTCTTCTGGTCTGAATTTGGCCTGAGCTAGACAGGGGAAGGGTATGAGGACAATATGGGAAAGGGGAGTGGAACTGACATGTTGATAATTGTGAGCTCTGAGTGGTCGTGGTGGATGGAACACAGTGCTCGGCTGCAGACAGTGTTTCACTGGATGGAACACGGTGCTCGGCTGCAGACAGTGTTTCACTGGATGGAACACGGTGCACGGCTGCAGACAGTGTTTCACTGGCAGTATCATTAAGTGTGAGATCCTGCAGCAGGTCAATTATTCATCAACATATCAACAGCTCCTTTTCCCCCACAGATTCTGCTCAGCCTGCTGAACTCCTCCAGTAAATCGTTTTTATCTCAACTATGGAATTGGATTATGGTTACTTTGTGCTTTATCCTAGCGACATTGAAGAGTCTTTTAGGTATGCACGTGGATGACAGAAAATTGGAGAGTTATGAAGAAGGGATGCGTTAGATTGAACTTTGAGTTGCTTAAAATGTCAGCACAATGTGGGCCAAAGTGCTTGTTCTTACTGTACTGTTTCATGCTCTTCATTTCAATCAACACACCTTAGGGCATTTGCCTAGCAAAGCTTTATCCTGTTCTGAATTGACATTGGACCATAAGACATAGGAGTAAAATTAGGCCAGTTGGCCCATCCAGTCCACTCTGCCATTCCATCATGTCAGATGTATCATCCCTCTCAACATTCCCCCCCTACTATATTTCACAACCATACTAATCAAGAACCTATCAACCTCTGCTTCAAATACTTCCAATGACTTGGCCTCCACAGCTGACTGCGGCAATGCATTCCACAGCCGATCACAGGTGATGAACTTTGTATTAGGGGATAATGAGAAGGTGCATAAATTTTATCTCCTAAATGACAGGTTGTGTGTTTTAATTTCTAGACCCTAAAATGTGAGCACAAAATCTAGCTTGGCTCTCTAAAAGGATGCTGCACAATCACGTGAGACCTGAAACCAAAGATACACAGATCCACTCATGTGAATGTAGAAGATCCCATGTCACATTCTGAGGAGTTCTCCTGTAGTCCTGGCCATTATATCCATTCCACATCTGATCAGTATATCATAGATGGTTATGAGAAAAAATCTGTGTGACCTTTGGTATCATGTTTTCCTTTTTACACAATAAAATACTCTTCATTGACTGTAAAGTCACATTATAGAAGTTGATATATAAATGTGTCCACCTGCAAACTTTATCACCTAGGTCATAATGACATTATAGCTCATTCCTTTTATGACTGTCAGCATTGCAAACGGAAAACTTCAGCTACGTTTTCTATGATCCTTCGGGGGGGAGAATATCCACCTATTGCAATGCTTGTACTTTTTGTGACATTTACTATGATATTCACATAACCAAAAGCATATCATCAGTTTAAATGATTTGTCCCTGAGGATCAATTGCATGCAAAAAAATGCAAAACTTCCCTTGGAAAACAAGATGATAAGGAATTTTTTCGCCAGAGGGTGGTGAATTTGTGGAATTCATTGCCACAGATGGCTGTGGAGGCCAAGTTATTGGGTATATTTAAAGTGAAGGTTGATAAGTTCTTGATTAGTAAGGACATCAGAGGTTATGGGCAGAAAGCAGATGAATAGGCCAAGAGGGAAAAGTAGTGGACAGAGGGACGAAAGGCCTAATTCTGCCCACGTATCTTGTGATCTTTTGGTCTTATTAAATCAGATGATCTGGCTTCACTTGGAGCTTTAGGTTTTCAAATAGAACCGGGGAATGGAAGGAGAAGAGGAAATGGAAGAATTGAAATAGTTTGTTGTTTGAAGAGCCAAGCGTCTGGAACACCTCGGTCAGATCAAATTGAAAAAGGAAGCCACACTGTTGGCTTTATAAGGAGTGCATGACACAAGCAATGAAGCAGGAGAGTGGGGGGCAGGGGGGGAAGGGATAATCCGATACTGGAGACATTCTGCAAAGACTTTAGCTCAGCAGTCTGCAGATTTAGCAATTCTTTAGCCACACATGCGCTGCCAGCCACACTCTGCTGAATTCTAAACTCCCAAACAAATCTCAGAGCACATCACACTTTACAACAATCTGATTGAATATTTGGGGGTGACAGCACCACTTATCAGATAAAGGATTTCTGGAAAAATTTAGGCTGTGTGCTGAAATGCAATTTTGCTAAACCCTGGCGGGCAAGCACGCATGTCTTAAATGCTATGAGGTGAGCATGTGAGCGTATCTATTATTTATGCCGCAGATATTTTTAAGCTGTTGATTGGCTGGAACACTTTGCTGCTAGCAACTCATTCTACGAACCGCAAGCCTCACCCCCAATCTCATCCTCCCACTGTGCGGAAGGCCCGGACAAAAATCATTTTCACCTAGTTCAATCCATAAACTACTCATTTGTAAAGCAGACAGACACAAATACACATGGATCATGTTTGTTAGCAGATTTCTAGCTATTACAGCTGTGAGCCAGTAAGTTGAGCAAGGATCAAAGGCAAATGGAGTTGCTATTTTTTTGAGGGGGGTGAATGTTGGTTGGTGTTTCCCCATAGTTTAATGACAAGTATACATGTACGTATATCCTGTCAGGACAGTTTCTGTCTTATTGTATTTAGAATAGTGAGTGTGTGTGTGTGATTTACTACATATAGTAACAGGGCATCACAGTAGTGTAACGCTTTATGGGTTCAGTTCCAGCCACTGCCTGTACGGAGTCTGTACATTCTCCCCGTGACCATGTGGGCTTTCTCCAGAGGTCCCAGTTTCCTCCCACATTACAAAGGCATATTTGGAGCATACCATGTTGGAACTGGAAGCATGGCAATTCTTGTGGGCAAATGTTGCACTTAATTGTACATTTTGATATCTATGTTACAAATACAGCTAATCTAACCTCAATATACAAAAAGAAACAAACCTTCCTTCTTATATGTGTGCCTATTCAAGAATGGTCAGACACACAAAACAAAGTGCCCACATGCTCACGAAATGTGTACACAATGCAAGTGCAACCCCAATTACCCTTGAATTATACTCAAAATTATTAACCAAAATTGCAATCCTCAACTCTCATAATAGAATGCAAAAAAAAAATGACTGAATGATTCTCATTTCATTCTAGAATAATTTAAATGCTGTCTGGTGTGTATTTGCACTTTATATGATAATCCATATTTGTGGATTATCCATTACTATAGTCCATTACTATAATAATCACTGAGAGCCACACATCAAAAATACCTATATGACCTCTACCTAGTTATTTCCAATTAGATTTCCAGCAAAGAACTGACAAATTATTTCTATAGCAGCCATTTCAAAGGGAGATTAATTACTGTCATCTTAATTAAAATTCCACTCGATATTTGAAAAATGAGGAACAAATATTTCAGTCTGGGGAGGAAGGAATGGATTATGTTTCTGTTGAAGTAGTTTTTTTTTTGCAAAAGGGCTTTACTTTAATCTGGCAGGAACACACATGTTTCAAATTTCTCCTGAATATTTCTCACAACTGGGAAGTCTGTGGCCTCCTTTTAATTGCGTGAAAGTCGGACTCTGGAATAAGCTTGTAGATATTGCTCGGTATTATGTTTGGTTTCTGTGGACTTTCGCATTATACAGGTAGTGAAAGGTTCCTCTTTATAATTTGCTCGTTCGTGACATTTGTGAGGTATTTATGAATTTATATTTATAATCCCTATTTCACTGAGAAAACGCTAAAGAATTGTTGGTTTTCCTCGCAGGATAGGCTGCTGGTACTAAAATATGCGATTGGTCCCAACACACTCGGGACACGCGGAGACGATTCGGAGATGGTTTTGTTTCAAGCATTAATACCTAGCATTAAGATCTTTGTACAGAGCCGATGGCGACTTGATGTAGAGAGCGCAGATTAGGAAAATGTCTGTATCTTGGAGTTGAAAGTCGGAGAATGAAAGTTTTCTCAGGAACCATGCTGCTAATTTGGCCAAATAGAAATCCGGGCACCGAAGACGTTTGGAAGAGCTTAAGGCAACGGTGACGAAGGTTTTCGGCCCGAAACGTCGTCACTACCTCCTCCCATAGATGCTGTCTGGCCAGCTGAGTTCTGCCAGCATTTTGTGTCTTTTATTTATTTCCAGCATCTGCAGATTCACTCGCGTTGCCTTAAGGCAACGGTGTATCATCTGCCCCAAGTTTCGCTAACAAGTCGTGAGCACACAACAAGGAAACAGAAACATTTCATTAGTTTAAACACGTACTTCAAGAAAGTACCAGGATAACTAAGTGAAAATGATAAGATTATGATATTTCTGGCTCAGAGTTCACTGACTATTTACCAAAATGTAATTTTTCCAAAAATGATCAAATATGATGCGGTATGTAAGGAAAATCAGAACTGTGCGAGTGGCAATCACAGAGTTAAATTTTCAATTTGTTAAGGATACTACGCTTGAAATTAAAGCCCAAGCATAATGATTTCAATTAACAGCATTGAAATTTAGACCAAGACCATAAGATAGAGGAGCAGATTTAGGCCATTTGGCCCATCGAATCTAATCACCCTTTCATCATGGCTGAAACATTTTCCCTCTCCGCCCCAGTCTCCTGCTTTCTCCCGTATCCCTTCATGCCCTGATTAATCTAGTTTATTTTGCTTCTCGTACAAAAATTAGTTTATGAGGAACGTTTTCCAAATTGTTTATCAGTGCTTTCAGAGTCCTCTTAATAGTCCAATCAAATAGAACTGATATCCACGCTCACGTACATTTAAATACAAACAAAATCACTTGTAGATCCTATCACAGGCATCAGCATCTAAACGTACAAACAACGACACAACCATACACACAACTACAAACACTGACACAGCCGTACAATCACACACACACACACACACTCACACATACACCTATACACACCGACACACCCATACAATCACACACACGTACAAACGCCGACACAGCTATACAATCACACACACACACACACACATACAAACACCATCACAACCATACAATCACACACATACGTACAAACATCGACACGACCATACAATTACACACATGTGCAAACACCGACACAACTATACACACACACACACACACACACACACTTACTTGTAATCCAGTCACAGAGACGATCACATAAGAACAAATCTTAAAATCCCTGTAAAGAAAAATAAGTTTACCGGCGACAAGTAAAAGTTCAAACGTGTACACACACACACACACACACACACACACACACACACACACACACACACACACACACACATACCCACACACACACACACACACACACATACCCACACACACATACACACACACACACACACACATACCCACACACACACACACACACACACACACACACACACACATACCCACACACACACACACACACACATACCCACACACACATACACACACACACACACACACACACACACACACACATACCCACACACACACACACACACACACACACACACACACACATATACCCACACACACACACACAGATTCCCACTGTGTTGAATAAGCCTCAGGATTTACAAGTCTAATGCGGTTATTATGGTTTGCGGGCTGAGTATCAAGTAATGAGCCACGGTCTCGGTATTACTGGGTTGTTCTCGGAACAATATTTAAAGGGAGACGAGTCTAACCGCTGATTCAACGTATTTTGTGCCATTGTCGACAGTTGCGGTGAAGCCTGCATGAATTCTCGTCGTTCATGGTCCAGAAAGTGGGGACAAGCATATTTTGGCACATTGTAATTTGCAACAATTACCCCCTGAAGGGAATAAATATCCCGCTGCACATTTATCAAATGGTGCAATAGCGTTTCAGGACGAAACATAAAGTACTTCAAGGTGTTTACAGTATAAAACTGAAAAGAAATCGTAAACATTTTGAAAGTTGTCCAAAATATTAAATTAAAAATTCGAAAGAAAAACATTAATCTTCACCCAACTCTGCTAGAGTGTAATAAATAATCGGAACTGGGTCGGATATTGATATCATAATTCGCTGTGCATACATTTCGTTGTTAATTACAAGTTTGATCAATAGAAAATAGAACAAGTGTTCGTAGTTATTGTTGATAATAGTGCGAGCGATTTCAGAGAAACTTGTACAGGAACTTAAATGTTTAAACAGACAGATTGTAAACAGGTGGGCAACAGGGAAACCTAATGATTACTGGCCGCGCATTGCGAACGCCCCTGGCACTATTAATTATAACCTGTGGTTTGATCTGTTGACTTTAAAGCCTACATGAAAATTGAGACAAGAGGCAAAAATAACACCTCGTTCAGTAATGATATTCCAGGGAAGGGCGTGTTTAGGTTGGTTACCATCCTTCCTCAGAATGTTCGACAACTGAAACCGATGTAAACCGAAATAGCGCAGTAACTTGCTTAATTCGGCGAGATAATGACTATTACCACCAAGCGAATAACTATTAAGCCTAAAATAAATCTCCTGGGGGTTCACTCAGTATCTTTCGGTTGCTGGTTTCCAAATGATGGATCAAGTCGGAGTGGATGGACTTGAGCGAAACCTCACTGAGAGAGTGTCCTACAACGCTTCAGACAGTACCCCTTTGACCGCGTTTTGGTGTCTCTGAAAACGACTTGAAGGACTGTTTATCAGTGAAGGGACTCAACCAGAAACCACAGCCATTGATGCTGCCTGCTTGCTGAGTCCTTCCAGCGTTTTTGTGTACGTTGGTACGTTGAAAGTCCGACTCTGAATAGTAAATGTTACATTGGCACTATGGATTTTGATGGGCTTTATAGGAAGGGCCTTCTTAAAGCAATTCCATTGCTAAACAACCAATAATAAATGTCTTTGCAAACCTTTTGAGTTTTGCTCTGTGCTTGCTTTCGTCCTTTTGTAAATGCATTTTATAAGAAATGGTGTTATTTTTGGAATAAAAACGCTATGTGACATTAAACAAGACATTTCTGCCATGAAGCTCAGTGAGGCAGAGGGACAGAGGGTATCCACTTAACGCCGGGGTCACAATCACTGATTATATAGCATTTTGAAAAATGAGACAAAACGCTGTTGTTACTGCAGACCTGAAATCAAATGTTCCCCGGCCTGTTCAACATTTGCCGCATTCCTTATTTTTTAAATAAAATCTAATTCGTGTCTGAACCACATCGGCATCATAATGGGAAGAATGCCGATCAAACTTCGAAAAGGAACAATATGAATCTAATGGAAATGGTAGGAATTAACAGACGTGTTTGATTGCCTTTTCGTTGCTCGGAATTGAGTACAACATTGCTGTATAAAGGGGTGTTATCATAATATCGTGTGCAAGGCAAAAGAACAAGAAAATACTGCAGAAACTGGAAATCTAAAATTAAAACAGAAAGTGCTGGAAATCCACAATGGGAATGGGAGCAATCATCGACAAAAAAAAAGGCGACATCTTTACTGGAGTGATTAGACTCAGGAAACCAGGAGGGCGCCCACAAGCCTGGCCTCCTATTCAATACGATCACGGCTGATCTGTCCGGGAGCGCATCTCTTCTTCTGTGTAACACACACACACAAAATGCTGGAGGAACTCAGCAGGCCAGGAAAAAAGCACAATCGAAGTTTCGGGCCGAGACCCTTCAGCAGGAAGGGCCTGTTCTGTGTAGGTTCCCAAATGACCTTAATTTCTAATTCTTTCAAATGTATATACAGTATGTACCTCATATTAAAATACCTCCCAGTGATCTAGCCTCCACAACCTTCAGGGACAGAGAATGAGAGATTCCCCATTCCCTGCAAAAACTTAATTCAGTCTTTAATGACTTTCCCCTTCCGCTGTAAGTACGTTCTTTTGTTGGAGTCTCTCCCTCTTGTGTAAACGTCTCCAACATCTCGTCATTATGTTTCCGTAAAAAAACAAATTATATGGGAGCAGAGTGAAGCCGAAACCTTTGATCAATAACCAATCAACGTCTGTTTTAAATATACTGTACCCAGCGAATGTAAGATCACCCCTCCTCCCTCTAACCTGAAAAGAATACAGACCCGACCTATCTAATCTTTGCTGATTCCAGAAATTAACCAGTAAATCTCTTCGGCTTTCCTCTCACGTATAAGTCTGCATACAGTATTACATACACCGGGAGGGCGACACGCTTCGTGCCACGGACTTCGGAGTTCAATCCCGATGTCTTCTGAAAGGAATGCGTTAGGTTTCTCCCCCGGTGTTCCGGTTCCATCCCACAGTCCAAACACGTGCCGGTTATTGACATTGTCCCGTGTTTATGTTAGCAGTAAGCCGGGGGTTAACAGGCTATCTCTAAATAAAGGGGTCCAGTGACAAGAGAACCTGTCGCGACAGTTCAGACATTATTTGCTTTCAATATCGTGAAGGTTTTAGACGAAGCTCATTATTTCTGCAGCTGATGCTGCGCTTTTAACGACAATTTCAAGCAAGTGCCTTGTTTGTTTTCAGATTGTACGCTGCAAAAATATGTGAAAGTCATCTTCCAAAGATGTGTGTACAATTCCAAATGCGACAGAAAACAGGAGCTGCCTAAATATTGACTTGAAGACAAACGTTAACATGCATCTTTCCTAAAGTAACATACTTTCAGCAATCATAAATAACAAAAAATAGACATGAAAATAATTTTGGAACAGCGGGAAGTCCACGCTTCAATTTGTTGCAATCATTCCAGGTGATTGACTTTAAAAGACGTTTCATTTCTTCCCAAGCAATTTAAATAATCGTATCTGCAAGGTGAATCTTTTAAAGTGAATGCTTGCTGAATTGTAAGTAAACTTCGCAATTTTACATCAATTCTTACAGACTCCGATTTAGTTCATTAGGGGCAAGTTCATTCTAAATCGAGATCCCATTCTGACGCCCGTGTTGTCGGGAAAGATCCACTGTTTTACGAAGTAGCAGATATTATATGATCTCTTAAAGAG